>NW_026706025.1:0-169503 GCF_029867415.1 Vicia villosa | reverse complement strand
AAATAACATTTAGATGATTAGGGTTTGCTTCAAAAAATATTTACAACTGATTAAATTTGAAAATCAAATGAAAAATAATATTTAAAAGTATTAAAATTACTTAAAAACAAGTCATTTTAAAACCAATTAAAAATGTATCAAATAAATATTTTTTTGTGATTTTTTTTGATATTGTCAAAATATATATATTAAATAAGAGGTGTGTAAAAAATGAAGAGAAAATGAATTGATTTGGTTAGTTAAATAATTAAATGAAGTTGTGTGAAAAATGAGAGAAAAATAGTTGTAAAAAAAAAGTTTTGGTCCCTAAGGGTGTTGAACCCACGACCTGGAAGTTATTTCTCAAAACAAAAGCCAACTGAGCCACGCTTGTGGCTTGTTACATACGCGCGTCCATTCAATTATATTAAGAAACGAGAATTTGAATTTTCTGAACAAAAAGCGCGCCAAGAACATCATCCCCTTTTGATTTTGAAAATCTTTGAAACTGGACCGTTTTGATCAAGTAGATAGTCTATCTCACTCGGTTTTTCATAAGGAACATGATGGTGATCTTTAATTTCATTTATTTCTGCTCTAAGGTGGTCAATTTTGTGATGAACACGAAGAACCCTAATTCTGAGATTGATCATGAAATCGTGTATGATTGATGAATTGTGAAATTGATTGAGGGTTAATGATCAGTGATAGTGCAGAAACAAGATAGTATGTTCATTTTTCATTTATGATGCATGTATGATGGAGTTTGAAGTTCATGAGCACTTACCTCAAAAACGGCCAAACTGGAAATTGAAATCGTGCCTGGAGGTGTTACAGATGCTTTGTGATGATCTGGATAGCTTCAATGGACCTTATGTGATGTGTTTGAATGCCTGGAATGAACTGGAAACCTCTTGATCAGTTTGTGGCACCCGATCTGCAGAGCTATGGTGTGAGGATCGAATTTGATGATTTTGATGTTTCAGATCATGGATGATGATTGGGATAGTTCATATATGGTACATGGATGGTGTTAGAAGTGGTAGTTTGGACAGAATTGAGCCTGAACAAAAATTGGCATGATAAGTCTCATGTTATGCATATTTGGAAAGTGAGGTAGTGATTTTGAGTTTTAGGTGTTTTTGGGGTGTATGGATAGTTCAAACACATCATATGTGATGTTTATGGTTTGTGGGAAGCATCACTTTGGTCAGAAATTCAAAGGTTTAGAGGTTGAGCATTTTACCTCTTTGAAACTTAAGAAACTTGCATTCTAAGAAAGAAAGAGAAAGCCTATAATTTGTGTGACTTTGGTGTGATTTGCAATGAAGTTTGGACCTCTATTTATAGGCCAAGGTTTCTGAATACAAAGCTTTGCAAGTTGATCAAGAATTGGTGATTTGGCATTTGAAGATAAAATGGAATCTTTACATTTAATGCACATGGTTAAAAGTTACTAAACCATGGTTAAATCCCAAGCTTCCTATCCTCTTCCATTCTGATCTCATATCAGAAAATATCTCTTCAATTATTGCCTCTTTGCATCATTGCTTGGATTATAGGTCATGTAGTCTTGAAACTTAGTGAAGAATGGTGAAAATTCAAGTGAAAATGATCACTAATTTCAAAATTCAAAACCATAGCTACACTCCATATTTTTTCATGCTCTTGGACATTTTGGAAAGCTCATATTACATACTTCAAAACCCTAGTTGAAAGTTTCTTCAAGATCTTTAAGGAAGTGGGTGAAAAAGATCCATGAACTTTGAGAAAAATGAGGTTTTAAGTGAAGTTTTCAAAAGATACCAACTTTGAAGCTCCATATCTCTTAAATGGTTGATCTTATGGAAAAAAATTATATGTGACAAAGTTGTTCATTGGATCAAAATCTACAACTTTCATGTTGGAAGTTTTTTTCAGTTTGTAGGTGAAATTTTGAGTTATTCCCCTCCAAAGTTTGGAAAAAACCATGAAAAACACTTAGAAAAATTTTCTAAGTATAAAAGTCAAACTTTTGACTTTTTGATTCTTGATTGATTTTCTTGATTTTTCTTGACCAAATGACTTCATATATCATATATTGATGGTTTAAAACTTCAAAAGTCATGGTTGACCAAAATTCCCCAAAAGTCAATGGTGATCTTGTACTGTTGACTTTTTCAGACGAATCGCGTTTCTGGAGATTTCAAATGAAACAGGCTATCCTCACCATATGAATGGTATGAATGGATCATATTGAGGCTTTAGAGGATATTGAGCCATGGTTTGAGTTGTGGCACCATGTCCTGATTAAAAAGTCAGTTGTTCAGTGAATTAGGTCAAAAAACCCTAATTGTCGACCTGATGAAATTGATGACTGTAGGTCTTGAATTGAGATGCAATTTCCATGGGATATTGTCATAGGGATTATTTGAGGATGATTGAAACCTTTGATTGACTTCCTGGGGATTTTTAGGGTTTCCCAAATGTGATCCCTGATTTCAGTCCCTGCTAGTTCAAAACCCTGATCTGAGGATTTGTCTGATCAATCTTGGTGTAGGAGATGTTATGAGCCAATGGATTAGGTCAAAATGATGCACTTGAGGTCTTGATATCATGTCCCAAGCCATTAGGTCAAATTCTGAGCAAAAGTCAAGAGTATGCTATCTTCAGTCAAAACCCTAATTCAGTCGATTCAGAGCCTTTGAGCTTGTTGAAATGAATCTCTGAGGAACAAATGTTGATTGTTAATGAAGATGAATCATTTGAAATGAAGGGAGAACAAAACCCTAATTGATTATTACTTGTACTGATGAGTGATTTCCTGATTAAATCCTGCTGAGTCACAAGTAGCAAACACAAGCTATGCAATTTGTTAGAGATGCAAATGATGCATATGCAGATGATATGAGGTGGTATCTTAGGTCAAAAATTGGGGTATGACAGACTTGGGCTTACAAATCGCAGCACTCCTTGCTGTTACAAATATGCAGAAATATTCTGCTATAAATAAGGTCTTTTAATTATGAGTTTCCTAATTTATCTCCTAAATTAGAAACTGCTGAATCTTCAATCTTCTGATCTGATTCTTCCCGAATCTTCAATCTTCTGATCTGATTCTTCAAATATTCTTTTGACCTTTAAATTTGCACCACATAGGATTACAAAATATTCTGCGAATATCCTGTATCCGTTAAGTACAAACTGAATCTTCCTTCCAGTTCTGCAGGCGCGATGTCATGAGTTAATGTCATGACATTCCATCTAACATCTTGCTTGTACCTGTTTTGTTCTTTTTATATTTGCAAGATTCACACTGATATTATGTTTTACGGCTATTATGTTTTAGCCAAACATAGATGCCAATCAGCCAATAAAAGCACTAACAATATGGAACATATGGAAATTAGATATTAAAGTGGCATAATATCAGATAAGTATAAAAGAACATAAGAAGTGGTAGTTGGAATGGAATTTCTTTTGTAAATCTCATCCCATATTATCACTCTTGGTTATACATGTGAGATATGGCCTATTAACCTGAACCATGAATAGATTGGTAATGTGTTTGTACCTGGTCATGAGGAAAATCTCAGATCCTCGGTGGATCTGTTTGATTGCATGCATCTTGTAGAACCGAGTGAAACCATAAGATAGGGAACTCACTGAGATTTAGTAATCTGACCCTAATCCTCTTAATATTTTTCAGGAACAGGTTAGAAGTAAAAGAATTTCTAGATGGTTCGCATTGAAGACTGTGGACGAGTTGATGGTAGAAAGACCTCATCAAACGTTATCTTTCTGCTGTGCAGTGTCATGGACAAGTATATTGTATACATTTTAAACAAGATTAATTTGTATAAGATTTTATTTCCTTGTATTTTTCGCTTATGAATGTTTCTTGTACCAATTTTTAATATCACTACAAATTATTCTTAACGTATATGTACGAGGTGTTACAGTTAGTATCAGAGCAGGTCGATTATTGTCCCTGCCATGAAACATCACTAGCAATTCTCTTCTCCCTCACATGTGTGTATTGCTAGCATGATTTCTACTATCATAGAATTAAGTTTTTAAGCCTGATCACCTCACTGGCTGCGCATGTGATAGATAGAGTCTTGGTGGAGCCACCACGAGGATGCGGAAGATCCGAAGAAACTCGAGCTGAAGTGGTAGAAAACGGTTAAGTTGGGAGAATGTTGGGATTTTCAAGCGTGAGAGGAGCATTTGTCACAGAATAGTTGAAAACCCAACCAGAGTGGTAAGGTCTAAGACGGCTGGAAGTTCCAAGATTTTGATTGGGCGGAGTGAACTTTCTCTAGATCCTGGTAGTAGTGAACGAAATCCATGAATCACCTGGGTAGGAATGGAGTAAGGGAATTCCGCGATGGAGGTGAGCTTGGAGCCGTTAGGAATTCGTTACTCGATCATGGTGCCAGTGGCAGATGGATAGAGAATCGGTTGGGCGTGTCGCTCCTGGGATTTTCATCCAAGTACAAACGCGAAAGTGGCGCAAAAAATAGAGTCGCCATTCATGTCTATTTATCCCAAGAGAGGGAAAGGAAACACAAAATAAACCCGGGGGAAGGATAAGCACGGTCGAAGCAAACCAGAGAAACAGGTAAGGGAGTCGGTTACGCGAGGGGAAGGTGTTAGTACCCCTCACGTCCATCGTACTCGATGGGATCCACGCTTGTTGTCTAATCTATAGGTGTGTAAGAGTCTATGTCTAAATCTAAGCTAGAATGAATGCAAAATGTAGTGAAAATAAAGAGTTGTACTCGCACAGGCCCTACCGCACTGCCTACGTATCCTTTTTGAGGAATTAGAGTTAACGTAGCTCAACTCACTAGTTTATGTTTGTTTTGTATTTTTTAGGTGAACAGTTACATTCGCATCCTATAAGTAGTTTGACCTTCTTGATAAATCCCTTAACCTCGTATTATCTTATCCCATAAGAAACAAGCGATAGGCAACTCAGATGACAATAATGTCTTGGACACAATGAATCCACCACTTCATCCTTTGATTTGATAATCAACACCATAGTATTGCATTGAAGGATTCTTGAAGATGATGGACTGTAGCTTGATAACCTGAAATGAAGAGGAGAACCTCGACCATGGAGGACCCCAATTACTAGCACCATTGATCTCATGAATGCATGATATATGTAAATGACCTATTGGAAGCATGTACATGAATGAGAAAGCTAAGCCAAATAAAAGTAAAAGGGTAGGACAAATTTGGGGTATGACAGGGTGGAAGATTTTCAGGAGTTTGGAAAGAGATATTGGATCCTTCTAATTACTCTGGCCTGGCTAGTACTTGGATGGAAAAGGTGCTACACCGTGACTCGTTCCGGTGTACCTTAATGTGTGTGTAGTTATCTATTGAAGGATTGATAGAACGAGTGGAAGTGGTAATCTCCAATTGGGAAATCTGGGATATCTGTTTTGGTGAAAGGAACTACCGATTTCCTTGCTTATTCTGAAACGCGTGAGTCCTAGAACTATGCTAGGTGACAGCTGAGTGGATGAATATGCAGAGTGTAGTAATCCATGTTTCCTACTAGTTATGATCCATCTAATCCCGAGTGAAGTCGTAGAACTATGCTAGGTGTTGGGGACTTAGGTGGATTAAACTAGTGGCTATCTAAAATATGTTTTAAACCTTTTCAATTAATCAAAACATAATGAAAACATAATGGATTTAAATGGTTTATTCTTTTGCAATGTGTGCATTTATAAATTGGATGATTATTCTTCTTGTGATTTATACCTTTATAAGGTTTTCCATCCTCTTTGAATCCTACTCAATTCTTATTTAAGTAAGGTCAAGTCAAGATTTTCTTTCCCTTGGGTAAACTTACCTAGGGTTTTATATAATTCATCTATTTTCTTTTTCAAAGAGACACAAGTCTCACAAGATTTGTTTGAATTTCTAATTTTAGTTTTTTCTAACTTAAACAATTTGTTGCTTTCTTCAAGAAGCCCTAAATATTCATTGAGTTTTGAGTTGCGTTTTTCTAATTTTATCATTTTCTTTAACCAACTCATAACTAATTCTAAACAACTATTTTTAGGAAGGTTTAGTTTGCTCAACATTATCTTCCTCGTAGGATGCTCTTAGGCATACTTCATCTTCTTCGTTGGAAGAGGATTATTTTATGGTTCTACCAGAGGTTTATGTTTTTCCTCATTTTCTAATTTCAAAGATTATTGAAGATACTTATTCTTCACAGTTTCTTATACATGATATTTCTTCATTCGATGTTGACTCTTCTGAAGACCGTTCAAGTATTGAGTATGTCTTTTTGAAGGAACCATCAGAATTGTATAATAGGAATTTGATGAAGTTTATGATTCTTCATTTTTTAATCTTGTATCTTTATCTTTAAGTAATTGAATGCTCATTCAATTTCTCTATAATTTTCTTCTTCATGGATTTTTCCTAAAATTCATGAAGATTTCCATTTTTTGATTTAACGATTGGAATAGATTTCCAATCTTTAACTCTTAGATATTGGCAATTGACAAACGTCCCAATACAATTTCATATATTTATAAAATTTGAATAACATTTTAAAGTTACATTTTCATCTTCTTTGCCTCGTGTGTTCATCTCCTTTTGGTCGATACTAGGAAAACCTCCATATATCATTTCAAATGTACCCCATATTTCCTTGGAAGTTTTGTAATGGTGAACATAAAAGAAATTAGTATCATTTATAGCCATTTACTATAAAACTTTGTTTTGAAATATATTTCAAAATTTTCATTTTCTTCTGTGGTCCAAAGAGACTTGGATTTATCTACTACACCATTTTCTATAAGTAGGGATAAAAGGAACATTGATTAAAGTTTCCCACAATTAAAAATTAATACTTTGAAGAAAAATTCTAAACCTAGTTTTCCATAGTTCAAACTTCATACTATTAAAAGGTGGATATGTGTTAAGCTCTGATGCCACTTATTGGACACGAGACTTCACACCTAAGAGGGGGGGGGGTGAATTTTGTGTTTAAAAAAAAAACTTGAGTTTGGAATTTTTTTGGGATCAAAATTAGAGTTTGAAAACATTTTTGGAAATACGCAGCGGAAACTAAATTACTTAAATTAAAGAGTTAAGGGAAGAGAGAAAAATACCACGAATTATATAGGTTCAGTAAAAAATAATTAGTTTTATCCCTAAGATTTGATCTTGAGAGTATCTAATAAACTTAAGAGCTTTTAGTAGGTTAATCTCTCAAATCCCCTTTTACAGAGAAAATGAAGTTTATGGCTAACTTCCAATCAAACAACAAAAAAGGATAAAAGCATCAAGTATTCCTTCCAAATGAAGAATTGAAGCGGTTAGTCTTATTTCTAAACAGAAACTTGGTTCAGATAGTCTTCAAGCTTTAAACCAATATTTTACATGGGATAATCTTGAACATGAGAGAGCTTTTAACTTCGAGCTTTGCTCGTGAACCAAACCTTGGTTTTACACCAGGAAAACCAAGAACCTTGGAGATTATAACACTAGGATTTTCTTGATCCTTACCAAGCTTTTAACACCAGGCTAAGCTTGAAATTAGTGAAGACTTGTAACAAGCTGAGCCTTCGAACTGAACCGGGTGACTTAACAACCAAATCCCCCAAAAATCGAGCTTTTTACAGGTTTAGCTTTGAATCCAAAATAAAAGAATCCCTAAATGGATTAATTTCTCAACCAATATAAAAACAAAACTGTCCTTGGTGAACTTACAAACCTACCCTTCCAGAAATACAACGCCCTCACTTGCAAAAACGACTTTCTCGAAAGTGTTACAACTAAACTTTAGTGAGAGAAAGTAAAAGAAATATTTTAGAGAGAGAGAGTGTGAGGAGTGAGCTATGAAATTCTCATATTTATATGATAGATGTTGACACAAATAAGGAAATGTTTTTGGACCATTTATGACTTGCCAATCGATTGACAACATGCTCCAATCGATTGGTTGCCTTCAAATTAATCGATTAATAAATTAAAAATGGTAAGGGATGATATATATTTGTTACCTATCATTAAGATGATGTCGTAACGTCTTAGGGAAAATTTTTGAACTCTTCTAATCGATTGGGATAAGGTGCAAATCGATTGGCATAGACAAAATTTTACCTAGAGTTATTTTGACAACTCCCTACTCATTTGGAACAACTTAAAGGTATTTTTAAAAATATTTTCTTGAGGAAAAAGAGTTTCAAATTTTTTTATTGTGTGTGTGTGTGATTAGTCGTTACTTTACGAGAAAGGCCTAATGCATTTACAATATTTTCTTGTAAGATACTTCACTATTGTAGACACTTACTTGAAGAAATTAAATTTGAAATGAGGCTTCAATTATATTCAATTTAGGTGCCATAGTCAAATAATCCAACTTATTAAGTTCTATCGATCTGGTTGCATCTTTAATTATTTTACACTTGACTTAAGTTGTCATCAAAGACTGGTTGTCATCATCAAAGTCATGTTCTCCTTTAATGGAACTCCTTTAATTACTAACATAAAAAAAGGTTCCACAAGTCCTAGAGAAAATAAAGGTATAATGTAGATGACCAGGTCTCAAGAAAAGCTTCCAAAGCTAGAAAGTTACGACGGTACACGAGATTCATACGAGCACATCAAACATGTGGAAAATAGGTTGGATGATTATCACGCCTAAGGTGTTATGAACTGTAAGATCTTTACAATATTCCTTAAGGGAGTTGCTATGACCTAGTTTATAACCCTCTTAAACTGGAGCATAGATTCATGGAAGGAACTATACAAATCATTCACTACTTAGTTCGCCGCTCAAAAACGACAATCGACTACTATGGTCGTACTCAATGAGATCATGCAGAGGAAAAAACAAACCTATAAGAGTACATCAACAAATTTACCAAGGTAGTTTTGGAGCTAGGAGGCACGAATGATGGATTAAAAAGTTAGATATTCAAAAAAGGACTAAGGCTTGATTCCATGTTTCAAGAAAGACTAGGGTTGGAAGGAGCTTGCAATTTTAGTCACCTATTGATTAGGGTCTAACCTTATATCGACTTTGAAGAAGGGCTCCTAGATGAAGAGAATACTTATGGAATGAGAAACAATGGATACGCTCAAATGCAAAAAAAAACACAGTAATTTGTCGTAAAGATGACGAAGAGCGGGAACCCCGAGGAAGATTTTTGGCGTGCACTCCTCTAAACACATCGAGGGAGAAAATATGATGAGAATGCACAAACACTAAGTACAAAGAAGTCGGGATTAAGAAACCCAATACTAATAAAGAGTCAACAAGGAATACAAACTTATCAACTTCCACTAGTACATCTTCAGCTACCCCATATGATTTCTTAATGGTGTGATCCGCAAACCTTAACTGTGTCTTACTCTCACTAATATTTTCCAATTCAAGCTTTTTAAAAATTGACAAAGGCATTAAACTCACACTAGAACCAGAATCGAGGAGTACCTTTTTAAAAGTTATGTTATTGATAGTGCATGGTGTTGCCACCGCTCCCGGGTCTTTCCTCTTTATTGGGATCTTTCTTGCTGACGAGACTAAACCGCACTTCTCAGTTGCAATCTTTTGTTCTCCTTCCACTGATCTCTTTTTCGCCATCACCTCCTTCCTAAATTTCCTATACAAGGGCATGTGCTCAAGTGCTTCGAAGAATGGTAGATTTACCTCTAACGTTTTGAACAAGGCAGTGAACTTCTCAAAATCTTTCTCTTTTGACTTCTTCTTTGTCACTCGGGAAGGGAAAGGTAGTTTGATCATCGGTTCAGCATCTTTCTTAATTTTTTCTTCAACTGGTTTAACCGGTGGTATCACAACTTCTGGTTCTTTCGGATTTTCTCTTATTTCCAAATCCACCTCTATTACCATAGGGTCATCTATTTCCTCTTTTTCTTTTTCAGATTCATCCACTCTTTTGCTCCTTGTTGTAACTGCATTAATCTTCTCTTGGTCTTTCGGATTTTTCACAGTTGAACTCGGAAAGTTACCTTGTGCCTGTAGAGTGAGGTGCTGTGCTATTTGACCCACCTGAACTTCTAGATTTTTGATTGAAGCTGTGGTGTTCCTATGGTTGTTTCCTGTCTCTTCTTGAAATTGAATGCATTGTCCAGCCAATCTCTCGATAGCTACTTCCCACTCCGCTTTCTGAGGGCCTTGTTGTTGTTGTTGATCTTTCCAAGCGAAGTTGGGATGATTCTTCCACCCAGGATTATAGGTGTTAGAATAAGGATTCTTTTGCCTCAAGAATTTGATTTCTTCAATTTGCTTGGGAGTCGCAACACAACAAACAGTTTGATGAGGACCACTGCAAATTTCACAGATTACAGGTTGAGCTTGTTGCACTTGAGCCACCTGTTGTGTACCTATATTCATAGCCTTCAATCTTTTTTCAACCTCTGCAGCTATTGCATCTTCAACTCGGATTTTTGAGGTTTCCAGCTTAAGATCAATGATTCCTTCTGGTTTACTGGCACACCTATCATACAGCTCCAAATGCTCATGTGCAGCTATTGCTTCAATGATCTTGATGATACCAGAGGCTGTTGTGAAATTTGTTGAGCCTCCAGCTGCTGTGTCGATTAACTACTTTGTCTTTATTCTCAGCCCGTTCACAAACATTTGCATCTGTTCAGTTTTGTCCATATTGTGTGTCGGACATGCCACCAAAGTCCTCTTGAACCTTTTATAGGCATCCCCCAAACACTCTCCCTCCTTTTGCTTGAAGTTCAGAATTTCATACCTTTTTCGTAGAAAGACTGACGCTGGAAAATATTCATTTAGGAAAGCTTTTTCCATCTCTCCCCACGATGTGATACTGCCTACTGGTAGCGAATAGAACCACTCCTCTGCCTCATCTGCTAGAGTAAAAGGGAACATCCTCAATCTCTTTGCTTCTTCGGTATGACCATCAATTTTTAGAGTGGTGCTCATGGTCAAAAATCTCTGCAGATGTTTGTTTGCGTCTTCATTAACCTTTCCGGTGAAAGGTTTTCTTTCCAGCTGATTTATTGTGCTCGGATGCAATTGAAAATTTGCCGCATTTACTGGTTGGTTGACAATTGTGAGTCTTCCTCCCGGGTTGTTTGCAACACCGTAGTCACCAAGGAGCCTCTCAGGAGGAGGAGGATTTTCACCCATGACTTCTTCTTCACTTTCAGAATCTGAACCTGAATGAACTGAAACAATTTCTTCTTCAGATTCCAGATTAGCCAACCGAGCTTGTCTACGCCTTGCGTGCAAACTTCTTTCAATTTCTGCGTCAAAAAGAAATTCAGCTGAGGCCTTACCTCGCATACACAGATTAGATAAATATGAGAATTAGGAAAAATAAATAGTGCAGAAAATAAAATTTTAGTCGCAGAGCAACAAAATTCTAATTGAAATAAATCTAGAACTCTATATTCTTCGGCAGTCCCCGGCAACGGCGCCAAAAACTTGATAGGAAAATAGCAAGTGTACTATTTTTGCCTATGTAGTAGTAATGGGAAAATCCCAAGTATCGAATCTCAAGGACTGCTTGACGATATAGAGTTGTATCAGTATTTCAATTAAACAAAAGTTCAAAAGGTTGTTTTGGTTGGTTTTGCAAATAATGTAAATAAGCAGAATATTAAAACGATGAACAGAGATGAGTAGGTTGCTAGGGGTCGGTGAATGATTCTTCCTGTAACAACTATCCTTCTCAATACAATAACATAGTTTCACAATTGGTTACCGGTTCTCAAGAATATCTAATCCTAAGGCCTTAGTGAAAAGATCTTTGACGTCACAACCTAATTACTATGTCCATAGATAATTATAATTATGATCAAGCATTCCAATACCAAGAATTTCCTGTTAAGATAAAATATCCCTAGTCCTAGGTGATAATTATTATCCTATGTTCTTACTCATGTCAATGAACAATTGCTGTCCAGCTAAATTCATTCATACAATTCCATTATCCGTTTGTCCGACGGTTAAGGCATAAAGAACAGATGTAAAACCAACCAATTATATGAAAACCAAATTGTTATTGCATCAAAGAAATAAAGTTATCACATTCAGAATCAAGATCACCCCCCTAGCAATGGGGGGTTTAGCTACTCATAACAATAATAAAAATCATAGTTTGAATTGTAGACATTACAGATAAACAAAGGGAATCAGATCTTCAATCGCGAATGCTCATGGAAATCTTCATTCCTTGCTTAGAATCTGAATTCTCCAGCTTCTCCAATGTATTTTCGCACCCAAAACTGTCCAACCCTTGTACAAATGCAATCTCCTTCTTTTATTACTGTCATTATGGGCTTTTCAGCAAAACAGGCCCAAAAATCACGTGCAAACGCGTCCAGACACGCGTCCAGACAGATGACACGCGTCTGGGGACGCGTCCCAGCAGCATGCATGATTTCTTTTGATTTTTCTCTTTCAGAGACGCGTGTGGGCACGCGTGTGGACTCAGGGAACGCGTCCAGGGACGCGTGTGGGCAGGAGGTGCACTTTGCCTGGTTCAGGGTTTAAGAAACAACGAATATAAGGCTCAAAATTTAATTAACCCACCCCTTTCTCCTTGATGTTCTTCAAATCCTAAAAATTCGCTTAATCCAATGAATGTGCTTTGTTTGTAAGAGAATCGTTTCAGTTTTGATGTTGAGCAGAAGCCTTAGTAGAGATCCAAGCACCGATGAAAAATGTTGTAGAGATCCAAGCATTGATGGGAAGCTTCGATGATTTAGCAGTCACAAGAATATCCTTCGTATTTTGCTTTTTTTTATCCCTTATTTTTGCATGAGCCAATTCCTTTGAATTTGACCCATTGGGATGCCCTAATTTTTGCCTAAGTCATTTTGTTTTCTTTTATGGAATTTTCCATTTTGACTTAGCGGGCGTTTTTTTTCTTTTGAAAGCTCCTTTTGAGACATGATCCTTGGATTTTGAATATCGTGCCTGCCATGTTGACTTTGATTTGTAAGCTTCGACTTTGATACGTCCTCGATCTTGACTGATGTATTGAGGGAGGAGATGTTGTGAATGTTATCTCCATCACTCCCTCATTCTTGGATGAATGCGAGGAAGAAGATATGCTTGAACCTTATGCTTGAACTTTTTCTTGAATCCTTGCTTGGATTGACTAATTCTCTTGATAACCAAAATACGCCATTGAATTAATCGAAATCTACCCTGTACCTGGTTGAAATCAAGGTTTATTTGAAAAGTAGAAACAAACTCCTACTCCTAGCTCGAGGGGGTGACGAGGGATTAACATCCTTATATCTCCACTGTTTAGGAATTGAAACAATGCCTGTACATTGTCGGCTCGGTCTTACCTTGAAAGCATACGTTTAGCGAGATTAACTATTTGCATTCGTCATTCTTCCTTAAGTTTGTTAGTAATCCTAAATTTGAAATTGAAAATAGGATAGAAGTGTGCGAGTGAAAAGTCGTAGTAGTGAGCGAATGAAGCGAATGAATTGATTCCAAAACCTGCATGGTCATCCCATTAGAATTGCTAATCCGAAGGTACGACTTTTATCCTGAGTAACACTTAGTGACCGTAGGGGTTGAAATTCTGAGCATGATAAAACCTATTGATCCTAGGGACAATCTCCTTTGTAAATCCCTTGACCTTGTTTTACTCCTTAGTTCTTAGACTTGTAGAAGTAAAGGATAACCTCGAATTTTCCTTGAGCACGTTAATCCTATCGGGAATAAATTGTTAGTGGTGGGTTTTCATCGTATTAGAACTTCATGAGTTTCCTTTGACTGAACCTCTTTTGCTTTTTCTAAGGATAGTATCACATCGTTCACAATCTTCGGAGTTCGTAGATTGATGAAGAAAACCTATGGCCCTTTTGCCCCTTGGTGTGGAGTTAACATATGTCGCCTTCCCTCCATCGTCGTTTTTCATCTTTGTTCAGGATATTGCCCCAGTTGGACTAACCCTTGCCCCTCAAGTTATCGTAGAGCGTCCTTGTAAGCTTTGCTATGTTCATAGATGAACCCCTTAATGACTAGATACCTCTTGCGTGTATCTTTGAGGGAACTTCTTTGTTGAACTAATCCTTGCTCGAGGATAACCTATGTTGTATTTACAATCCTGTTACGAAAAGGCATGAACACGTGGCTGGCATAGTGGAAGACATCCTTTTTTCCTTAGCAAGGCCAAGATCTTTTATTCTCCTTTCTCCATAGTTTGTGATCCTTTTCGATTTCTTTGTGATTTTCGGGAAACCGGCTAGCATGGTAAGTATGGATGCGGGCGAAGATAGAAATGCAAATGTAGATGCAAATGTATGAATGCATGAAAATGCAAATGCATGCGTATGCAAAAGACTCCTTTTTTTATTATAACTCCTTGTATGTAATGCAATGCGGACGTGCGACAGATATAACCATAAGGATAGCCTATGCGGATTTTGAGGTGACATTAGACCCTAGCGGAATCCTTGCAGGATATATGTTATGACACGCCAATGGAAATCCCTTAGATTTGGGAGTATGCGGAAAGTAGCAGCTGGAGACCGTTCAAGACAGTCACCAAATCTCATGGCCATCGATAGGTCGTTCGACGTGTCCCAATGAAGTTAGGAATGAAAGATGTATAAATGAGAATCCAAACCCTACACAAGTGAGGGGGTGCGTGGGAACAAGCACGGGTTGACTGTTCAAGACAGTTACCAGCTCTCATGGCCATCGTGAAGCCAATCGACGTGCATTAATGAGGATGTCCTTCAGGGGAAGGACACGTCGTTGTAAAGACACATGAACATAAAGGAAAATCCCTACAGGTTAGGGAGTGCATAGGAGCAGGCACATAGTGACCGTTCAAGTCAGTCACTAGATCTCATGGCCATCGCGAGGCCAATCGACGTGCATTAATGAAGATGTCCTTCGTACGAAGGATGCGATTTTAGAAATAGAGTCCCTACACGCTAGGGAATGCATAGATGTAAGCACAGGATGACTGTTCAAGACAGTCACTAGATCTCATGGCCATTGAGAGGCCAATTGACGTATGCTAACGGAGATGTCCTTCGTGGGAATGACACGTAGTTTTAAAAGTACAAATATGTAAAATAGAAACTCCCTACAGGCTAGGGAGTGCGAAGATGCAGACGCGGGGTGACTGTTCAAGACAGTCACTAGGTCTCATGGCCATCGAGAGGTCAATCGACGTGCATTAATAAAGATGTCCTTCGTACGAAGGATGCGATTTTGGGATTAGAGTCCCTGCAAGCCACGGAACGCGTAGGAATACCTGCAAAATTGAAACGCATATATTCGTAGCATATAAATCGCAAACATATAACAAGCACAAAAGCACAAAATTCTTAAGTTCATAGGTTAGGCATGACGGCTTAGGGAGGCTACCCTTCCCATTGGTATGTTCTAAATAAGGGTCTCATGGGGTCGTTCGTAGCCTCCGAGACTTTTTATCTCTTTGGATTTTAGAACAACTCATTTTATCCATGAGGTTCGAGTTTTAGGGGTAGGTTCTCAGAGAGATCAGCCAAATACCAAGTTCTGCCCTCAACAAAGTCAAGCCTCGTTTTGGACATTTCCAGATATTCAACCCACTCTGAGTGGAATTATCAATAAGACTCGTAGGCGATTCAAGTCCCCATGGTCTTAAGGACAATTTCCACACTTAGGTTTTAACGCAATTTATATAACCCAGAAATACAGTAAAAAATAAGCAATTAAATAAATATTTAAATTACTGTAAAAAAGAGATTACGATAATTTAAGACTGTAAATAAATAAACAAAATTAAATTTAAATATTTAAGAAAACTAACCTCGAAATCCTGCTGCTTATAATTCAAAAAAAAAAGCACCAAAAAAATTCAATAAAAGATCACCGATTATACCCAAGAAGGAGTTTGGAGAGAAGACCGGAACCAAAAGAAATCTGAAATGAGACATGATTAGTCACCAAAGAAGAATTGATTCTCTCTCCTAGACAAGGTGTAGCAACCTGCCCTAAAAATATAGACTTTTAGAGTCGCCACTTATTCTACCAGGGCGAATAGGAAACCCTACGCAGTTAAGAGATTCGGGGTAAGATATTATATTCAGGTCGAGGGAAGGTGTTAGGAACCCTTGACCCTTTCCTAAGGTTTTGAGTTAAGGTAACAGTTTTATGGCTAAAATATTCAGATTTAATAGCTAAGGAAATGAACAGGGGAAAAGTGAGATTTACGGGGAAGGGGACTCGCCTTGTTGCCAAGTGCCTACGTATCTCCTTATGGAGAATCAGAGTCAACGTAGTTCGGGAAAAGCGTTGTACGCCCTTTGAATTTGATATGATATGGTTTGAAGGCTTTTTGAGTTGCCTTATCGTAGTTATGATAATTCGTAGCTTTTTTGAAAGTGTTTTAGGATTGGGCGTACAACCCTGATTTTAATTTGCACTATTAATCACAATGACCAATAGGTTTGATCACCATAATTAATAGATTAGTAGAAAATTGCTGGCAATTCTAATCGATTGATTCGATTATCACTTTTATCAAATGGATGTATTTTAATTATTTAATTTTATCGTTACCCCTCATAATCAATAGCTTTGATTAAAAATAATAACAAATTTTTAAGGAGGAAATGCTAGTCATCGTAACCAATATATTTGGTTAAAACCATTTAGCAAAATAAATGTTATTTTAATTTATATTATTAAATAATTAGATTATTAACCATCGCGACCGATTAATTCAGTCGAAACGAATAACAATTAAAATCCTAATATTTTGGCCTAGTGGCCAGTGGGATTGGGCAAACCCTAATGCATTGGTAATAATTTCTAGGGTTTGTATGGTTTTTTAATAATTAAGATTGATTAAGTTAATTAAATCGAATAATCGAAATAATCGGGGAAAATATTATAATCCTAATCATAGCCTTAACCCTAATCCATATTCTATCCTTAATTAAAATCAATTAATTGAATTAAAATATGATGAATTAATATTTATTTAAATAAGTAAATAATAGAATAAATAATAAAAAATAAAGTATAGAAAACCTGGCAATCATCCTTTGCAATGCATTGATGAGTGAGCATGGTGAGCCTTCAGCCTTGATGCGTTAAATCCCTCTCCAGAATCATCCAAGGGCTATTGGCTGAGATGCAGCATGTGCGCGCAGGAGAGTGTAACACTAGATATGTAAGCATACATTACCACAGAAAATAGGAAAAAATATGTTGGAACCTGGGGATCGAACCCAGGTCCTTTTAACTATCATCAAAGCGCTTCAACCATCAGGCCAAGTTTTCCATGCTAATAAGGAAACACACTCAATACAAGAAATATGAAATAAATTTCGTTTAAAATTTCAAATGAAAGCTGCGCGCCCAGGCCCTTCACCTTCAACCTTGCGTTTCTGAAAATATACAAACCTATAGCCACGGTTTTCTCCTGTTTCCATAGCCCTGCAAGTCCTCAAATTCAACGATACATAATATAAATCCAAAAGAGAACCATGAATCAATTCGAAATCGTTCCGTAAGCATGATGGAGCCCCTGATTTTGTCTAATTTTGCCTAAATCCTAAAGCCCTAAAACGAAGCTTCCAAGACCTAAAAATGGTGGCTCCCAGTTCCTGCACTTACATTCAAATTAAACTATCCAGAAATGTATTGTGCATCAATATGAATAATAATATAAGATCAAATTGTATTTATAATGCTCGTATGGATGCAATCGAAGCTCTTCCAATTTGGCCAAACCGTGAGTTCGTGGGCACTGATTCCAGACGTATGAAGCTTCGATCTTGATTGGGGAACCCTCAACAATACTCCAGGAATACGGTTCAACCTTCAGAAGCCTCTGAGTCTCCTTAAAACTTCAAAATCGAATTCCAAACTTTTTGAACTTTTTGAGTTTTTTTGAAGTTCGTTAGGGTTCCTCCAAGTCCGAATCCTCCCTTTTGTATTCTCAATAGCTTGTATATATATGTTAGATGAAATTAGGTTAACAATTATAGGTTAAATCTTGGTTAATTGGAGATTTGATTCTTGATTGATCCATGATTATGAACATTTCCAATCTTTGCTCAATTTGCTCATTCTCTTGCCAATCTTGGAGAGAACGAAATTGGATCATATCTTGGCTTAAATGAATGATTGAAATTGATTTAAAATGAATCTAAAACAATTATATTCATATTTTCCATATATTTGCCTTAAATTGGATTTTTAATGAATAAAAAATTCAATAAAAATAAAATAAAAGTCAAATGGGCGTGGCCTTGGATTTGGAGACTCTTAGTACTCTTATAAGCAAGTTTGGATCATAAAAGAATAGGCCCATTTGGAAAAAAAATTCAAGTTTAACCCTTATTTGCTTCACATTTTCCATCCAAAATCGACCAACTTTGACAAGGCATATCTCCCTCAATGTTTTAGATATGGAATAGTTCTAGGACTTTTTGGAAACCTCAAGATGTCCTCTACAAGCCACTTTGGTACATATTTTTCATTTGGACATTTTATCTTGATGATATGTCCTTTGACAAAAAACTGATTTTGGTTGACCTTTGAAAAAGGACCTATAATCTTTTGTACCATATCTCTCAAATGAAGCATTTCTGGCCTTGGCTTGTGAGAGACAAAGTTATAGCGGATTCAATTTCCTTCAAAATAGGCTTTGAGTGAGAAATTTCTGATACTCCATGTGGAAGTTATGGCCAGTCAAAGTTGAGTTGACTTTCTCCTATAAAAAACCTTAATTTGAACCTTTTTGAATTTGTTCATTTCTGAGTTTTTATTAATGGATCATGATCAACCTTTGATCAAATGATGGATATAACCTCAAATACTTGATGTTTGACAAAAAATCTTGAAGTTTGACTGTATTTTGATTATAGTTGACTTTTAAGTCAAACTAGTCGACTATGGGTCATCTGAGCCATTGAGTGAGCAATCCTTGGAATTGAAGCTTGACTTTTGACATGGAGATGCTTTGAGACATATGAGACACCTTGAGATCCATTTGAGGCCTTAGAGATTCAAATTCTTTTGATAAAAAGCTAACCCTAATTTTGAATAGGAGAGAGTGACTTTGAGAAAACCTTTGAACCTTGAGTTATTGAAGATGAAATGAGGAGGGAAAATTTTGGGGTATGACACAAGGCATCCCTAAAGAAAACTCTTGAGTTTGAAAGAGGATCTAAGGGGAAGAAAGACAATAGCAGAGAGAAAGAGGGAGATTGAAAAGGGAAACGAAAATATATTTTTCTATTACAAGTGGCCTCCACATAGCAAAACCCCATTCAAGGGGGCTATGAAGAGAAGGATTTCCAAGTTAATGGAAATCATCAGTGAGGAAGATAAAACCCTTAGAAGGAAGCCAGAAAAGACAATCCTCAGGTTTTTGGGATAGCAAAAAGGTGGGTGGAATCCTAAACGATATTTTCCCTTTGGTGATAATAAAAATAATGGATAATTTTGATGTATCCAGGATCCTCATTGATGGGACGAGTTCTTATGACATTATTGTAGAGTTTTTGAGAAGCTTGGATTGAGAATATAGAAGTTGAGGTCGTACGAGAGATATGACCTACAGTCTTTTAAGAACAGAATAACTCGCCATTAAGGATATATTGAGTTAATGGTCACCTTGGGAGAAGGGAGAGACACAAAGACAGTGGACCTGCAATTCCTAGTAATTCCCTGCAGGAATGTCTACATCTGCATCCTAGGCACACCCTTTGTGACAATGTTGGATGTGATGGCCTCTCTGTTCCACCTTAAATTGAAGTATCACAATGTTCATGATGAACTGCTAATCATTTATGCCAACCTGTCTGGAGCATGAAGAATATATAAAACCTTGCAATACAAATTGATAAGGAAGAACACATAAAAGGTCATGGAAATCAACGTGGCCTCCATCACCATGCAGTTAGAAGAAATATAAATTGAACCACCATCCCAAGAAAGGACATAGGATCAAGACAGGTATGATGTAAATGATTCTGACTTGATAGATGAAGGGACCACTCTGAGTAAAAACAAGGTTGGCCAGGAAATGTCATATCAGTACACCCGGATAAGAATAATCAGAGATCACGTGCTTGGTTAAGTTTTCCTTTACAATATGTGTATGTAATAGTGTTTTTTCAAAATGAATGAATAAAGTTTTACTAAATTCTCTTATTTATGATCATAAAGAATAGCCACAAATAATGGGTGTTGTCGCTAATGCCACATTCGTACAACTAAAGCAATAAAACCCATGACAAACAACTCAAAACCTTGTAGAAAAAGTCACATAGATAAGAACAACATACCAAGAAGTGTTAATTAGGGCTCACCACCACTTGGTAGCTAGTCGCTTCAGTGGATGAGGTAAGTCTCCATTACGTCAACAATGACAAGATTACAACTTGTGGGAAGGGGAAAGGGTACCAACCCTTGATCGGGCACGATCCCTGGATACTTCAAACATAACTTTCAAGAGCAACCTTACATGTCAACCAATTCCCAAAGAAATGAACTCAGGGAACTAAAGCATTACCATTATAGGTAAAAACTATAAATAAACAAAATGATAAAAATACCACGTAGAAATTATGGAATTCATTAATAACAATTATTTCACTAGGTAGATTATTCTAAAAAAGAAACAAAAAAGAACTATACGCAACCGAGTTGTCTGCAACAAAGACCAGTTTCCCATCCATGATCTCCTGGCCAGTACAAACATGCTCTCAAGAAATGTGAACTTTGGGATAAAAAGTTCCACTTGTGGCAATGAATTTTCAAAGGAAACTTGTAGAACAATAAAAACTTCTTTCACTGGATTCATACACTGTTTGGATAACTCAAGATTTTAGTGACACATCTTCCGAAGACTGTCCTCAACATTTTTCCAACCTTCTCGAGCCTCTTTTAGAGACACATATAAATCCTTTATCCTCTTACAGAAATATTCCAATTCATTGTTTGCTTCTGCAAGAGTGGCCTCAGTTGTGGATAACAACTATCAAGTGGATGTTAAAGGTTCATCTTTGCTGGTGCGGTAGAGTGGAAAGCAACAAAATATTTAGAAATATTTATTCGGGTATTATCGTGTCCACAGAGATGGTTGTAGAATGCCATTCAATAATTTCAACGATTTCGAGCTTTGGTTTGAATGAAATGAAATATGAAAACAGAAAAGTAAATAGTAACACAAAAAGAATTCATTCTTTGAAAAGATAAGACTTATCAAGCATTGCATACAATCTACTTATTACAAACTTAAACTTATCAACCAGTTATACTCAACCTAAAATACTTGTCAATGTCACCCAGCATCGCTCACACCCTAAGTCAT
Source organism: Vicia villosa (assembly GCF_029867415.1). Classification (NCBI taxonomy): domain Eukaryota; kingdom Viridiplantae; phylum Streptophyta; class Magnoliopsida; order Fabales; family Fabaceae; genus Vicia; species Vicia villosa. The sequence goes on along the minus strand of NW_026706025.1, from coordinate 148,210 downwards.
TTCTAACCCAAAGTAGAGAGAACTACTATATCATCTCAGCGACGATCTCTTAGCCAACCTCAACAACACAGCAGACATCCATATCAATCGTATCGACGATCTCTCAACCGACACAACCAACAAGGAAGCATTAAGCTTCGACACCCATATAGATTGTTAGCTCTAAATCTATCTCTAGAGTTCAGAAACTAACAGATAATCATCCTAGATAAGGATTCAAGAAGTTTATCTCTACAACAACCGAAATCCCTAGCACAAAGCAAAAATCTAAGACAAAAATCAATAAAGATTTGTAAACCAAGCTTTATATAACGCCATGGACGAAAAATATACATGAGTTCAAAGTAAATACATATACAAAACCGACCAAATAGAGAATACACACCAGAAGAGAAATGAACCAAAATCTCCTGTTTGTTAGCTCCGATCAATGATCAATCCATCTCCGATCAACCAAATGCAAGCCTCATAGTTGTTTTCTAAGCTAATCTATCCAAAAAATGGTTGGTGATGGATTGGGAACAAAAAAACCCAAAAACATGACTTAAAAATGTGATTTTCCCTAACTTTCTAGATCGCGCTTAGCGCCAAAATCTGTGCTAAGCGGGTCCTCTTCTGCCAACTTTGTCTGAAATGCTCCCAGACCGCGCTAAGCGCCAAAATCCGCGCTTAGCCCGCTCAACAGAAAAATGAAATCTTGTTTTGGCCATTACTTGAGAACCGTAACTCAGATTTGCACCTGGTTCGAAGCGTTGGAAAACTTATTCCATGCTCTGAATAAATGGAAACCAAATTGATAGTTTTTATCATCCTTATTTTGAGCCTTATTCTTTGATGAATTGGTAAAAATCGCTTATTTGAAGTGGTGTCTTCGACACTTTATTGCTCAGGCTCTAAATACGCAACAATACTTACAAAATGAATAGAAAACTATCAAATGGTACATAAATGAATCACAAACACAAATTATACACAATATGCACAAATCTAACTAAAATGTACTCATTCATGCACAAGTTAAGGAAAAAGAGACTATAAGTGCCGTAAAACTATATACAGAAAGAGCTACAATTTGGCACTTATCAAACTCTCCTCAACTTAAACTTGTTTGTCCTCAAACAAAGTTAAAGCACCAAAAGAAACAAAAGCGACATCCAAGAAATTACGAAAAAACAAGTTTTTGGAAACGGAAAACAAATGCAATGGTTCAAATGAAAAACGGTACTCACAGAGTAAATACTTACCACTAAACTACGACGACGACATAAGCATGAAACAAATCCTAAATACAAAGAATATGCCAAACATTCAAAAAAGAACACTAGTTCGCAAATGAATCACACCTAGCACACAATCATCAATAGATGTAAAAACACACAAAAATGGGGTATTTTCACTCATCCAACAATCTTGCAAACAATAGATTAAATGATGCAACCATCCAAAAATCATGTTGAAAACACAAAGGTAAGAATCACAAGGACTTTTCAAGGTTGAAATGTGGCTTGGTTAATAAACAAGGGATAATTCCTAAGGCTAATCGAAACAAAAACTTCCCCAAACCTAAGGGAGTGATTAACTCACAAAAGTTCAAACACAAAATTCCAACCAAACTTCTTCATCAACCCAAATTTCACACCAAAGCACCATACTTATTTGCACAATTATTCAAACTCTTTTTTGATTTTCTTTTTCAAAGCTTTTTTTTCTTTCTTTTCTTTTTTTTTTCTTCCAACCTCATAGCAATCAACCACAAGTGCATAATCATTTTTCTCCTCAACTTGAATTCAACCGTATCATTATGTGAATACTCCTTACATTCTAAGGCAAGGTAAAAATTCATACAACAACACAAAGTTGAGGGTTCAAGAAAAACAACAATCAAAATCCATACAAAAATTGAAATTAATACTCATAGACAATCATTAAATTTAAAGAATATTAACAATAACAAAAGGCTCAAAAGGGGGGGTACGAATGATCACACACTCACAAGGTGAAATGACTATTTGGCTAGGGTGGGTGTGCTCAAAATGGAACAAAAATGCCTTGATCCTTTTCATGCTTTCATATAGTCAACACAAACAAAAGATTAAGCATAATAAAATCCAGTTAGAACAAGAATTGTGGTCTCCAGCATATGTGAACAATGGAAAGCTACCTCACAAAAAAGGTGGAAACTAAAGTGATTCACAAACGAACAAGTATACGGAAAAATGAATGGCATATAAATTGTAAAAAACCTATGTAACATGAATATGCTAAAGTCAAGAAAGCATTAAACACATACCTTGGACGTGTATAAAATTTTAAACAATATCATTACCACGCATTTGCAAGTTGAAACTATAAAAAATGGACAAACACCTCAGGCATCTTCAAATAATCTGACCAAAATTTGAGTCCAAACAACAACAAAAATTAGAAACATAACACTACTATCTACTATTAAATAGCTTTGGTGAAAGTGGGAAAAGGGAAAGAGAGAGGCCAAGTGAATCAAAAACAACATTGGCACAACCTTTTGAGCGCGCTAAGCGGGGTAGACCGTGCTAAACAGGCTCAACAGAAAATGCAGAAAAACCTTCAAAATGCAGCAGTTTTTCCATGCACTCTCCACTTCACCAACACACCTCATTTACAAAAGAAATACACAAAACTTACAACCGTTGGGTGCCTCCCAACAAGCACTTGTTTTACGTCGTTAGCTTAACGCCTTTATTGTATTAGTGCCCGAAAAGTCACCTTCTCTCATAATGCCATGGTGATGTCTCACCGCGCAAACCTAAAGAAAGTGTCCTAACCACACAATCAACAAACGTTACGTGTACAAATATATACAACAATTGCACGCACATAAAAGAAAACATAAATGTACAAGAATGAACACATACAACTATTAACATACAAAAAGTGAACGTTGTTGAATGTTGGAAACACAAGTTGAAAAGTAAATATTTGTAATTAAAGAGCTAATCCGAGATCAACATGTCTCACCAAACATTCACCAACAAAAGTATACTTATACGTAAACATATAAAAGTAAACATTTACAGGTGAAAATATACAAATAAACATGTACAAGTAAATATATATATATACAAGTGAAACTATACAATATATACGATATATACAAAGCTCAAAACCATCAAAACTATTGCGATGCAATCCTAAACAAAACCATCCCCAGCAACGACGCCATTTTGCTGGTGCAGTAGAGTGGCAAGCAACAAAAGATTTGGAAATATTTATCCGAGAATTATCGTGCCCACAGAGATGGTTGTAGAATCTTGATCAACGGTTTCTACGGTTTCGAGCTTGGGTTTGAATGAATTGAAATATGAAAATGGAAAAGTAAATATTAACACCAAAAAAATTTATTCTTCAAAAAGATAAGACTTATCAAGCATTGTATACAATCTACTTATCACAAACTTAAACTTATTGACTAGTTATACTCAACCTACAATACTCGTCAATGTCACTAAGCATCGCTCACACTCTAAGTCATTTCTAACTCAAAGTAGTGAGAACTACTATATCATCTCGGCGATGATCTCTTAGCAAACCTTAATAACACAGCAGACATCCATTTCAATCGTATCAACGATCTCTCAACCGAAACAACCAACACGGAAGCATTAAGATTCGACACCCATATTGATTGTTAGCTCTGAATCTATCTCTAGAGTTCAGAAACTAACAGATAATCATCCTAGATAAGGATTCAAGAAGTTTATCTCTACAACAACCCAAATCCCTAGCACAGAGCAAAAATCTAAGACAACAATCAACAAAGATTTGTAAAGCAAGCTTTATATAACGCCATGGGCGATAAATATACATGAGTTCAAAGTAAATACATATACAAAACCTAACAAATAGAGAATACACAAAGAAGAAGAGAAATGAACCAAAATCTCCTGTTTGTTAGCTCCGATCAATGACCAATCCACCACTGATCAACCAAATGCAAGCTCCATAGTTGTTTTCTAAGCTAATCTATCCAAAAAATGGTTGGTGATGGATTAGGAACAAAACAAAAATCCAAAACATGACATAAAAATGTGATTTTTCCATATTTAATGACTTTCCAAATCGCCCAGACTCCACTTAGCGCCAAAATCCGCGCTAAGCGGGCCCTCTTCTGCCAAACTTGTCTGAAATGCTCCGAGACCACGCTAAGTGCCAAAATCCGCGCTTAGTCCGCTCAGTGGAAAAATGAAATCTTATTTTGGCCATAACTTGAGAACTGTAACTCCGATTTGCGCCCGATTCAAAACATTGGAAAGCTTATTTCATGCTCTACCTAACAATGAATAAATGACAAACAAATTGATGATTTTTATCATCCTTATTTGAGCCTTATTCTTTGATGAATTGGTAAAAAATCGCGCGTTTGAAGCGGTGTCTTCGACACTTTATTGCTCATGCTCCCAATACGCATCAATACTTACAAAATGAATAGAAAACTATCTAACGGTATATAAATGAATAAAAAAATTATACATAATATGTACAAATCTAACTAAAATGTACGCATTCATGCACAAGTTTGGGAAAAAGAGATGATAAGTGTCATAAAACTATATACATAAATAACTACAATTTGGCACTTATCAATCTTACTTCTTCATCTCTTGCGCAAGAGATTGCATCCTCTTAGCCAATAAGTGATTATGTCCAAAATTCTACACTTCAAACCCTATCTCTCTTAGCAAATCAGTCGTCCTAGTAAGCTATTTTAGATACTCGTCCCACTTAATAGTAAGAGTGTTGAAACATTACTAAAGCACTTATTTTTCTTTTCAAAAACGATTAGACAAGAAAACATCTCCCATTCTAGTAATACCATAGTCCAAAATTGCCAACGTACAACGAGTTTGGTACGCCACTTCAGCCAACCCCTCTTGAAGAATTTCCTTGTCCTTGCCTGCAAATTACGTGTAATCCTCTTTAGAAATAGAAGATCGAAACTCCTTAGCCATCTGATTACCAAGCCGGGTCTGAAGTGAATGTTATAATACAATTGTATCTAGAGATGGTTGTACACCAAGATCAAGCCTTCGTAAGTCTTCCTTAAGCATCCTATGTTGGACACACGACCCATCCCCATGAGACACACAAGAAATAGGCCTAATGACATAACTCCCTGTAATTACCATTGGCGACAAGCGTGGAACACTTTCTACCGTGACTAGATCCAGAGAATTGCAAACTTCCACTTGGAACGGGACAAGAAGGTTAACAGCGGCCATACAAGCAGAAACCCCATACATAGGATTCCTTCAGTAGCCTAAACAGAATCAACAACCATAGGAAAAAGGTCAATCCCCAGGCATCCTCTTCATTTAAATCTTCGTGTTATAGCCTTTTATTTTATATTAACATTAAATGAAATTCTAGTATAGCAGATCCAGATGTCTTGAGAGATGTCGAGACATCAGGTCTGTAATAAACACAGGCAAGATATAAACAGTTTTGCTCAGTACTGAAAATTAAAGAACACAATCAATTGTTGACCCAGTTCGGTGACAAACACACCTACTCTAGGGGCTACCAAGCCAGGAAGAAGATTCCACTATCAATAGTACTATTTTATGTAAACAACCTCCGGTTTGCAAATAAACAACCTCCGGTTTACCTAGTCACTACCCAATGCAACATTTATCTTAGAAACCCATCCAAGACAAGATAACCTCCGCTCACTCCCTAGAGATACCTAATTGTTACAACCCAGTAACAACTATTTAAACAACAACCGAATGACACACTCTACAAGACAATACCTAGTTAAGACTCTTGACTAAGAACAATAACTTAGAGTTACTTAAAATCTTCCTCTAAGAACAATACACCTTTTACCTACAGGCTTCAAGGTGAACAATATGTCTCTTGCTTCACAACTTCGAGACAGACACGGTAACCTTCCCACAACCCGGGGGGTTCAAACTTCTAAACCTTAGGATTCTACATCTTTAATCCTTATCAACCTAGGTTACAAATTGTTATATTTATAGCTTAACTTCTGCTACAAATAAGGCCTTCAATCTTTAAATACCTAAAATTTATCCATATTTAGAAACCATATATTCTTCAAATATTCTAATTGATTCTTTAGACCTTTTACTCTGCGCCAATTAGGATTTTCATTATATTCTTCTGAATATTCTGCATCTGTTTAAATCAAACTGAATCTTCTTGAATCCAACTCAGCAGGCGCAATGTCGAATGCAACAAGTCTCGACATCTTCTAGAACATTCTTCTAGATGTTGAGTAACTTCAACCCAACATGTTTCATCATCTTCTTGAATCCAACTCAGCAGGCGCAATGTCGAATGCATATTATATTCCAGTCTTGCAGCTAGTATTTGTTTTACAAAAAATTAATGCCAACTCTAAAAATACTGAACTTACAATCTCCCCTTTTGGCATATTTTTTGGCTAAAACAAATAAAAATGATTACATATAAAACCCAAGGGAATACAGTAATAGTCAAACCGACAGTAGTCCTCAGTAACTACTATAAACAACAACATGGAGATCTTCTTCAAATTTTTATGTTGTCAAAACATCTTTTTCGACATCTTGAGCAGCATTTTGAATCAGCTCCATTTGCTCCAGATTTTGAACACCAAGGAAGAACAACCTCAGGACTGTTAGATAGAAAGTCCTGAAGTCATTTGCTGTACATGAGAAAGAAGATGTATAACTCTCCCCCTTAATCGAAGAACTACCTGCATGATATGTCATATTGGGTACACAAATGGTGTAACTCAGATCACAAGTCACAACAATTGTTCATAACTTAGAAACAAGTCACAAAAAGACACCAGACATCCTTATGATAGAACTCCTGGTTGAGCATCTGAGCAACACACCCTTTCTCCCCCTTTTTGGCCAAAAAATGACAAATAAGGCCATCACAAAACCAAGCCCAAGTACAACTTAGCCATACCCGCATGAACCTCACAATGATTAGAACTTTCACACTGTGAAACGATGAATAGCAGAAGGCTCTATAAATAAGCAGATAGGAGACTTAGGAAATAGCGAGCCTTGAAAATATGACAAATTGATTGGTCAAGGAAAACGTTATTTGAGGAGAAAACCACCACAAATCAATGTGTACCGTCCAATATCTTTGAATGCCTTTAATAATGTTGGACTATTTCTTCTAAGCAGATAGAACATACACATGCGTAGTAAAACAAAAAAATATTTCAATTCCAAGATAGCCTTTTGACTACCTTTTCTGGCTGTGGACCAATTCTTCTAGAAGAACCAATTTCCTAAAATAACGCATCCATAGTCACAGACTCGACTTTCTGACTAAGCTTTGATGATATCTTCCAAAATGTTTCTTTGCTAGATTTTAAAGGAATATATTCTCAAAAAATGTCTTGACATCTGGTCAGACATTGCCTCTCATGCCTTAATAGCACGGATAACTGTAGAAAAATAAGTCGTTGCACGAATTATTTCAGGCTAGCTTCTTATACAAAATCCTCCATTGCTTAAACAGTCATCAACTCCTTTTGTTCAGTTATCAAGATTACTACTTTTTCTTTAATCAGCTCCAGTTGATATGTTAAGACATTATGAATGATACTTGGCACAAATACAACCATCAGTAGTTGCATAGGCAGAGACAACACAACCGTCAGTAGTTGTGGCTTAGAGAAGGATAACCATCAGTAGTTATCATGTATCATTAGTATTACAACCATCAGTAGTTATAGTCATTAACATAAACAACAAAAGTTATTGTCTAGGTGAAAATGGAGCATATGTAGCAGTCTTGTAGCAATTTGATAACCATCAGTAGTTATCTTCAGATTTCATAGGTGCCAAAAATGCTGATAGGAAACTCTTGTAGCAACTAACCACAATCCTTGAATAGCACAAACTCCACACCAGATACCCTTGATTAGGAATTTCTCACATATTCCAGAACAAATGTTCCTAACTAACTTGCTACACAAGGTCCAGACTGCCATTATCTGTAAGTTAGAGTAGGAGAACCCCTTCTTCATCAGCCATTCTGCTCTTGCCTTTACTATGATATCAATCATGTTTTTCCAGAGCATGTTAAGGTCGGATACAATTCTATACTATCAGATTGGCCACTTCTGACACTATTGCTAAGTGCCAGGATCTTCTTTTACATCCCAGACAACTGATAAACTCCATAGATAGAACTAAACTCTCAGAAATCAACAAAGTCATACCAACTTATGAATCAAAATATTCAGATCTCATTGGACAAATAAACAGCCTCCCGTCAATGTATTCACCATGCATGGATAGACTAACCTTCTCTCACAAGGTAAGACAATTCTCCTTCACACTCATGGTAATTTCTGAACCTTCTTGGTTCCAACCTTCTCTATGAGTCACACACATTTCCTTGGTTGAAAGCACACATTTGAGATGATGCCTCAATATTATATTTGACATTAATCTCAAACACCTGTGTATGACATATACTATGGCTTTGGAGGAACATCCATAGTAGTTCATGCACAACTCTTTGCAGGGGAAACAGGAGCTCACCAATATCTGATAACCCTTTCTGATCAGACCAACCATCTCCATACCAACACCATGTCATATCAGCTGACACAATGTCCTTAACATATGAACTTGACCTTCATACTCAAGAAATCAGTCCTAACTTGAATCAAAAATAAACTGAACCAAGAAGTAGACAACTGATTGGCCACCAATTTAAATACCAACCTAAGACATATTTTGTGGAGAAACATCTTAGATACATCCCACAGATGCCTCCTCTTCCAAGTCAGGAGAAGGTTCCAAACATATGTGATGAGTGCACATCTGTTTAGCACCTAAAGCATCTAGACCACAAGGAGTTCCATTCTAGTCGACATGATGTCCCAACATTTGATAGAACATTTGTTTCAACAACTGAACTTGGTGCTAAAGCTAATGGTGCCTCAAAAACATCCTCTAATCATCTTTGAAACAGAAAACCCTGCTTTACCAACAACAACCATCTTCAGATTTGCTTCTTTAAACGGGTCAAGAGTCATGAAGATTCTATCAGAGACCAAAATAAACGGCTTCAATCCGTAACAAAGGAGACATGATCCTTGAAGAAGTGACTATCAATCCTAATAAAGTGACTTTATGAGTGGACTTGAGATCCAGGACTCAAGTGTCGTTGGCCACTTTAATCAGTAGAACCAATTTTAGAACTTCCTTTATCATAGGATATAGTTCATGAGGAGATCAAACCCTAATGCTAAGACAACCATGTTTACAAGCGATACCATGCAGTGGAACTAAATCACGAATCACCTCATCTTAGACGCCTTCATGCAAGAACTTTCCCAAGTTCCAACCCTTGCAACAACAGATGAGATCAATCTTCATCATCCAGATGTCTCCTCTTCCAGATCAGGAGTAGGTTCCAAACAAAAGTATTCATAATATTTTTTCAGCACCCAAAACACATGTTCTTCAACCGGTAGCTGCATACCTTTTGAAATAATGTTCTAACATACCATAGAACATCACACCAACCTTGACAATCTTCAAGGTCTTCAAGCAATATGCAGATGTACGTGAGTATCAATTGATTCTCATCAACCTTCTTGACAAATGTCTTCATGAGTGGACTTGAGAAAGATCTCAAGTATCTTTGACACCTTCAATGAATTTGTTGAGACATCTGGCATATACTCTGTTGAGAGCAACAACCCTAGTATCTTTCCCCATACTTTTAGGGTAATATCAGATACCATGCAGCGGAAAAAAACCAAGCTCCTCAACAATATTCAGACACAATGCTTATACCACCATCCAAGTATAAACATGGTAACATAGGATTGAAAATATATCAACCCCACATTCAGCAGCTTTCCATCAAGCTACAGGCCTGAAGGCAACAAAACAGGAACAACTTTTGCTCCAAATAACCAATGATCATTGTCAAGAGATCACCCGTACAATGGTATGAGTTGTCCAAATTCATACCTCTTTTCAGTAAAAGTCTTCCTTTCCAAACCAGAAAGTACCCTCCCAGGATCTCATCCAGAGACTGAACAGGATGCCTGCTTTGATACCAATTGAAATTCTGGTATAGTAGATCCAGATGTATTGAGAGATGTCGAGACATTATGTCTGTCATAAACACAGGCAAGATATAAACAGTTTTGCGCAGTACTGAAAACTAAAGAACACAATCAATTGTTGACCCAGTTCGATGATAAACACACCTACTCTGGGGGCTACCAAGCCAGGAAGAAGATTCCATTATCAGTAGTACTATTTTATGTAAACAACCTCCAGTTTAAAGATAAACAACCTCTAGTTTATCTAGTCACTACCCAATGCAACCTTTATCTTAGAAATCCATCCAAGACAAGAGAACCTCCGCTCACTCCCTAGTGATACCTAACTGTTACAACCCAGTAACAACTATTTAAACAACAACTGAATGAAACAATCTAAAAGACAATACCTAGTCAAGACTCTTGACTAAGAACAATAACTTAGAGTTACTTAAAAGCTTCCTCCAAGAACAATACACCTTTTACCTACAGGCTTCAAGGTGAACAATATGTCTCTTGCTTCACAACTTTGAGACAGACACGGTAACCTTCCCACAACCCGGGAGGTTCACACCTCTAAACCTTAGGATTCTACATCTTCAATCCTTATCAACCTAGGTTACAATCGCAACATATTTGCTGTTACAAATAGGTAGTAACTTCTGCTACAAACAAGGCCTTCAATCTTTAGCTTCCTGAAATTTCTCCATATTTAGAAACCATATATTCTTCGAATATTATAATTGATTCTTCAGACCTTTTAATCTGCTCTAATTAGGATGTGCATAATATTCTTCTGAATATTCTGCATCTGTTTAAATCAAACTGAATCTTCTTGAATCCAACTCAGCAGGCACAATATCGGATGGAACAAGTCTCGACATCTTCTAGGACATTCTTCCAGATGTTGAGTAACTTCAACCCGACATGTTTCATCATCTTCTGTACCTGTTCTTTTACAGACATACTATATTCCATTCTTGCAACTAGTATTTGTTTTACAAAAAATTAATGCCAACTCTAAAAATACAGAACTTACAATAAAGATTAATTATGACAAAGAAATAAAAGTTATCTAAGCAGTGCTAAAGGAAAGAGGAAGTATCCCTCTTAACCAATACAAAATGATCTCCTTATCCTCCTTCAAAGCAAATTTTACTTACAAATGCGTCTCTAGGAACTACTTCTTTTATTTCATTGGTGCCACCCTGACGGAATAACGTTTTCAACGAATCCCAAATCTTCAAAGAAGGCTGCCATTTTCCTCTTCATATATGTTTTTCATGGGATATGTCATCTTAATTATAGACATAAGCCCCCACATCGACCAAGAAATGGTTGGCGCCAGAATTTAGAGAATTTGTCTGAACATTGATAAGGCAGTTCAAAATCTATGTTATAGACGTTAGCATGCGCCGCCTCGGTAATCGAGATAACTAGGTAGTACCGGTGTTTGAAGTTCTTCACGCAATCTGTATAAACCTCAAACATACTCTGCCTAAGGGAGATTAGACATTGAACCCGAGCGCAATCACCAGAACTTTGTTAGGATTAATGGAATAAAAATCTCAAAGATGACACACGTTTCTTATATTTTCACTAATACTGAAAGTGTTTGATTTAATCTCGCCTCACCAGATGCAGTTGTGAAAGGGAAATTACTAGATGGTTTAGAACACGTACTTCAAATTCGTTCAAAGGGAGGCATAAAATCTATAAAAGAAAACAATCATTCGTGGAAAAGAATGATTCAACCATCATACTTGTTGCAAATCCTCTTATCCCCAACTCTCCTAACTAGAGACACTAATAAAGTAAATAAGTGTGAAAGAAGAGAAAGTTATGACTCATGTGTTACCTTGAAAAGATAAACTCAATAACCTACACAATGTATGCTCTACCAAAAGAGGTGGTGTGAGCATGAATTAAAGACTAATTGGAAGATATTGGCGAAGATATAAGAGGTTGCAGACGCGAGAGAAGAGCTCTCAAAGGTTCACTAATGGCAAAAAGAAGAACATGGTAACGTAAGAACTCCTTATATATCTCCCAAGGAAGATAAACCATGCAATCCTTAGTGTTGAATGTCGTGAACGACGCCACTAACGGTCGAGATCTTATCGTACACTATTCAAGAGCACTCAAATGTCGAAATATTAGAAGAAATTATTACCGTTAGACGTAGGGATACTTGTTGAGACGTACATGTGAAACGTTTCTAATCGCGAGGGAGACGTTTAGTACATCTCTTCCCAAAAACATCAACGTCCCATCATGGGATTTTTATTTTTCTTCTACCAAAGTCCAGACTGAAGACGAACATAACAAAGCCCTCAATACACATTTCAGAAACAAAGGCATAATGGGGCAACTATTCTGGACCATCTGCAAGGCCCACAAAGAAGATCCCATAACAAATGTTGAAAAGAAAGGCATACAGATCAGGTTTACCCTCATCTTTGGCGAGGTCTTGCACCCTTCATCACATCTCTCACTATTGAATCTAATCAAACGACAACTCGTAGAAGGTGCTTAATCACACGCATATGTATTTTATCGCCATACTACATAAAAAATAACGTCACACAATTTCTGATCTTCAATTCATTCACACACTTAAAATACTTTTCACTTACACATTTACTTATGTGCTATAGTGTTAATTTTGCAAATCCGTTTTCTTTCCACCATACTAGAAACTTACTCCACCGCATCAAAACTCTTCTATCACTTCACCACACATTTCTGGATTCTTAACCAAACAACAATTATGAATAATCGTGATTTAGCGACATAATAAAATACATTACATTAATATTGCATAATAATTAAATTCTAAAAATATTTATTATTTAACTAATTGTATTGCATAAAGTATGTTTTTTTTTATGAGTGGAATTATTGGCCAAGGTTGGTACATCCACTTTCGTGTGTCAGCCACGCGTTCAAGTAATATTAAAATCTCAACAACTAGTCTTTCGTGTGTTGCCCATTATATGTCCTCATTAAATTATTCCATATTTAGAGTATCGACAAATACCTTTTTGTTTTGTAAAAAAAAGAAAGAATACCTTTTAATACATATTTATTTTAAAATTATATATATGTTTTTTCTTTTAAAAAGCATTCAAAACTAGATCTAGATGAAATCATATAAAGTTAGTATATACACATAAAATATATTGCATCTTTAAGTAGCATGCTAAACTTAAAATACACAAATATCAACCTTTAGTATCTTGAGTGACACAATATACATATTGATCAACATTGTACTTATATCTACTCATTTTAATTTAATTGTTGATTATTTTATATAAAATAGTCATAATTTTTATTATATTTATGCATTTGGTTATTCTTATCTTTTTATATATTCTTAATATTTAATTATTATACTCTTATATATTTTTTTCTTTTTAATAAATATTTAAATGGATCTATAATATAAAAAAATTAGTGGTTGTAGAAAAGTTTACAATACCCTTATTTGATTTTTTGCCACCACATTAAAATTGTGGTTATCTGGTCTTTGTACAATAAAGTTCATAGTTTTATTATTAAAATAATATAACCTCATACTTTATCAAACTTACCAAATCTCTCTCCATTCTCTATTTGTTTCCCCTTTCATCACTTTCTCACTTCTTTTTTCCACAAAAAAATCTATTATTGATATTTTTTTATATACGAAAAATGATATTTATGATCGAAATATTTTTTAGTAAAAAATGATATACGGAAAAAATTTATTCAAAAAATATATTATTGATCTAAATATTTTTATATACGAAAATTTAATATTGATTCAAGTATTTTTGTAAATGATACCTAAATAAAAATAATATTTGTTTACAGAAAAAAACTATTATTTACAAAAAAAAGTATTTATGATCCAATTTTTTTATTCAAAAATGGTATACGGAAAAAAATTTACTATTGATCTAAATAATTTTATATACGAAATTTACTATTGATCCAATTGTATTTGTAAATGATACCTAAACAAAAATGAAGTCGGTATACGGGGAAAAAATCAATTATTGATCTAAATATTTTTATATACTAAAAATGTTATTTATGGTCCAAATATTTTTTATTAAAAAATAGCCTAGGCCAAAAAATCTATTATTGATCTAAATATTTTTATATACGAAAATTTAATATTGATCCAAATATTTTTGTAAATAATACCTAAACAAAAATAATATTTGTATACAGAAAAAATTTTATTATTTATGAAAAATGGTATTTATGATCCAAATATTTTTACTCAAAAATGGCATACAGGAAAAAAAATCTACTATTGATCTAAATATTTTTATATACGAAATTTACTATTGATCCAGATATTTTTGTAAATGATACCTAAACAAAAATGAAGTATGTATACGGGGAAAAAAATTATTATTGATCTAAATAATTTTATATACGAGAAATGGTATTTATGATAAAATATTTTTGATCCAAAAATGGTATACGGGAAAAAAAATTATTATTGATTTAAATATTTTTATATACAAAAATTTAATATTGATCCAAATATTTTTTTTAATAATACCTAAATAAAAATAATATTTTTATACGGAAAAAAATCTATTATTTACGAAAATTGTATTTATGATCCAAATATTTTTTATTCAAAAATGGTATACGGGAAAAATTTACTATTAATTTAAAAAAAAATTTATACGAAATTTACAATTGATCCAAATATTTTTGTAAATGATACCTAAACAAAAATGAAGTCTTTATACTTGAAAAAAAATTATTATTGATCTAAATATTTTTATATACGAAAGATGTTGTTTATGATTCAAATATTTTTTATTAAAAAATGGCATAAGCCAAAAAATTTATTATTGCTCTAAATATTTCTATATACAAAAATTTAATATTGATGCAAATATTTTTGTAAATGATACCTAAATAAAAATAATATTTATATACAGAAAAAATCTATTATTTACGAAAAATGGTATTTATGATCCAAATATTTTTATTCAAAAATGCTTTACGGAAAAAAAATCTACTACTGATCTAAATATTTTTATATAAGAAATTTACTATTGATCCAAATATTTTTGTAAATGATACCTAAACAAAAATGAAATCGGTATACGGGAAAAAATTTATTATTGATCTAAATATTTTTATATACGAGAAATCATATTTATGATCAAATATTTTGTATCCAAAAATGGTATATGGGAAAAAATCTATTGTTGATGTAAATATTTTTATATACAAAAATTTAATATTGATCCAAATATTTTTGTAAATGATACCTAAACAAAAATAACATTTGTATACGGAAAAAATCTATTATTTACAAAAAATGGTATTTATGATACAAATATTTTTTATTCCAAAATAGTATACAGGAAAAAATTAACTATGGATCTAAATATTTTTATATACGAAATTTACTATGATTCAAATATTTTTGTAAATGATACCTAAACAAAAATGAAGTTTGTATACAGGAAAAAAAATCTATTATTGATCTAATTATTTTTATATATGATAAATGTTATTTATGATCTAAATATTGGTTATTCAAAAATGGCATAGGCCAAAAAATATATTATTGATGTAAATATTTTTATAAATAAAAATTTAATATTGGTTCAAAATATTTTTGTAAATGATACCTAAACAAAAATAATATTTATATAAGGAAAAAAATCTATTATTTACGAAATATTGTATTTATGATCCAAATATTTAAATTCAAAAATGGTATAAGGGAAAAAAAATCTACTGTTGATCTAAATATTTTTATATACGAAATTTACTATTGATCCAAATATTTTTGTAAATGATACATAAACAAAAATGAAGTCTGTATACAGGAAAAAATTTATTTTTTAAAATCAATTATATTATTTTAGAATTTAATACATTTTAATATAAATTAATTTTATTTGAAAAATTATTATTACAATATAGCAAATATTAATTAATAAAAACATAATATATACTGAAATTAAAATTAACATCATAATTTTAAAATAATATACGAAATTTACTATTAATCCAAATATTTTTATAAATGATCTAAATATTTTTATATACGAAATAATTAATTATTTATATATATATATATATATATATATATATATATATATATATATATATATATATATATATAAACATTTTATTTAAAATAAATAATGTATCCTAATGCGCGTAACTGAACAGAACCCGTGCGTAAGCACGGATTTGTTACTAGTTATTGATAAAATTATAAGCATTGTTGGATTGAACTTGATAATAACAAATAAATAGAAAGCTCTTTTTTTTTTTGGCAAAAACGTCAAACGGTGGATTTTATACTTAAATCTAACCGTTCATTTTAAAAAGTATTTATTCAAAATAAAATTACGAGTGAATATAATTCATGGCGTAACTATTCGGGTGTAATTTTATCCTTCTCATATATATATATATATATATATATATATATATATATATATATATATATATATATATATATATATATATATATATATAATGGTAAAAGTTTGTTCACATATTTATATTTTAGTTTTTAGGAATATTAAATTTGTATTTGTTTCTAATATTGTGTACCAAGTTGATTAGATGAATATTATTTTTAAGTTAAGAAAATAAAATAAGAGAATATATGTCCAAGCATTCTAAGAATTTTGTTGGCACTGGAAGTTGAAAGTGTTCGATTGTGCAATCCTCACTTTTGATCCTGCAGCACACTAGTAGTATAAAATATTCACACATTTCCAAATATTCAAGTTCAAAGTTCAAACTATAGGATACAGCTGGGAGACATTGAACACTAAAAAATTGCAAACAGAAGTGACATTACTTAAGTATTTCTTTAGTAATGTAAAATGAAACTGATTAAGTGCATATGTCCTTTCGATGTTGACATTATGAGCATGTTTTGTTGTTGATGGAATGACACGTTTTATATATATATATATATATATATATAATTTGAGGATAGATCAAATTACACTCGAAAAGTTACACTTTGAGTTACATTAACTCAATAACTTCACACCAGATAAATATTTTTTAAAGTCAACTGTTGATTGAAACATAATATCATATAGATCATACCAATAAAGTTTGACATTAATCTATAATGATTTACTATACCATTAAGATATCCAAAGATTAATGTCAAAATGAACTTTCATATAACTAGGGATGGCAAAAATATACATACCCGCGGATAAAATCTGTCACGTGTACCGAGCGGGTAGTTTAATAGATATTCACAGATAAAATAAATGGATATTTAAATACCAGTTTATTAATTGATATGAATATGGATTTAATGTTACCGTACCTGTGGATATCCATATCGTTCATAAATTATAAAAATTACTTAAATATTATTAGGTTATTATACATTATCTTTTCATCTTCTAAAACAATAAAAAACTAGCCTCCTCATATACATATATTTTTTTAAGTTTTTCTTGAAGAAAACATTTATATTATATACAAAATTTATTGGACATTTCATATTTAAGTTTCTTCTATACTTCATACCTCACTTCAACAATTTACCGTCCAACCAACTTGTATCGCTCTTTTTCCTTCCAACTAGTGTCATCCTTTCTAGTCCTCCATCGTCTGCTCTTCTACCATAACTCACAATCATAATATCATTTTTTTTGTTAAAAATGAAATGTATGGGATATTATTCTTTGGTGAAAATGAAAGAAATTAATTTGATTAAATTTTGTTGTTAAAATAAGAGAGAATTGTATGAATGTTATGTGATAATAACGTCTTGTTTCTTTAAAAAAAACTAAAAATATTTTTTTTGAAATATGATTTTAGAAAAATAGTATTATCCATGGATATTTGTAAATATCCACGGATACTTTAATACCCGCAGATTATCTGTTTAGCGGATATCTGCACGGATATGGGGCGGATATGAATATCATATTTATCCAACGGGTGGGCACGAATATCATACTATCCGTCCCCGTGAATATCCATTTACATCCCTGATATAACATTAATTTTGATGTAGTTCAATGAAATAGTAAATCATTATAATTTAATCTCAAATTTTATAGGTATGATCTATATGATGGTATGTTTCAATTCAATGATTGATTTTAAAAAATATTATTCGATGTGAAGTTATTGAGCGAGTGTAACTAATGCTGTAACTCTTTGGATGTAATTTGATCTCTTATATATATATATATATATATATATATATATATATATATATATATATATATATATATATATATATATATATATATATATATATACACCCGAAAAGTTACAGCACGAGTTACACTCGCTCGTAACTTTATTTCGAATAAACAATTTTTTAAATCAACCATTAGATTGAAATATAATATCATATAGATCATACCTATAAAGTTTGAGATTAATCTATAATGACTTACTATGTCATTGAATTACATCAAAATCAACGTTAATGAAAGTTCATTTTAATGTTAATCTTTTGATATCTTGATGGTATACTAAATCATTATAGATTAATCTCCAACTTTATAGGTATAATCTATATGATATTATATTTCAATTTAACGGTTGATTTTAAAAAATATTTATTCAAAAATGAAGGTACGAGTGACTGTAACTCGTGGTGTGTGCGTGTGTGTGTGCGTGCGTGCGTGCGTGCGTGTGTGATTTTGATAAAATTACATCAGGTGTCTTTTTTAAATTGACTATTTTTTAAGGTTTCTTTAATTTTTTAAAATACTTTTTAGAGTTAAATATATTTTTGTTTTTTATAAATAACTTAAATTTAAATTTAGTCTTGTTGAAATATGTCTTAAGATTTTTGAGTGATGAAGAAAAAGAAAATATATTTTGAGATTGGCAAAAATTATAAAGTTAAAAAATAGTCTGATTCGAACGGTTCACGAGTATCGAATTTTGTCAATTTCGTTCATGCAGTCATTCATTAATGTTAGAATATTTTATATTAATTTAGAGATCATATAAATTAGGGTTAAATATACAAACCCCCCTGTAATGTTAGCGAGTATTTATTTTAGCCCCTGGTAAAGTTTTTTTTTTCATCACCCCCTTAACTTGCAAAGATTCCACGCCAAAACACCCCTCAATGCCACTTGTTAAATCAGATTTATTAAAATTAAATTAAAATGTCCATGTGGCCTTAACATGTTACATACGTGGCAATATGAGTAAAATTTACATGCCACGCTTTTGTAAAGAGTTAAAAAGTCATTTGGTTTTACCCCCTTGTAAAAATTAGGTTTAGTAACGTTTTCAGACATTCTCAAGTTAGCAACAATAGTGACGACGGCGACGGCGTAGAAAGGTTTGGTGGACGACGGCGCATAAGGGTTTGGTGGACGACGGCGCAATGTTAGAGGTTAGTGTTGTTATGGTTATTCTTCTTCTCCATTTTGTGTTTCTTCTCTGTTGGGGTTTTTATTTCGATTTGAATGATTAAACGCAGGATATGCAACATTTCGACGTTACTTTCCACCACGGGGGTGAGTTTATTAGGGTAAACAAAGATGAGATAATCTATAGAGGGGGGTAGATTCTACTATTTTTGGGTTACACATAGAATCATGGACCATGGAAACTGTCGAGAACCTAGTGAATAAGTGGGGGTACAAGAAAGGGAGCTATAGGGTATGGGCGAAGATATTGGAAATAGATGAGGGTTATATTCCGATTAGAAAGGATGATGATGCATATGACTTTGATTCTTATTTTTGTGCAAATGGTACTGAGGGAGACTTATATCTGGAACATGATGCTGAAAACATAGAACTTTATGTGAGGGAACCTGCTTGTGTTAATGGAGACACTGATCTAGATGACTTAGGAGATGAAGTGGTTGAGGGTTTGGATGATAGTGAGGACGACAGAGCCACTGCCTTGTTAGATGGATTTGAGGGTATTGATGTAACTTTGCCACTAAGGGAAGAGGGGGTAGTTGCTGGATTGTTGACTAGGCCCAATAAGAAATGTGAAGAAGATGCATATGTTAGTGATGAGCTCAACTCATCAGATCCAAATGAGTCTTGTGATGAGGATAAGCCCAAGTATGAGAAATTTAGGAAAGAGCACCTAAATAAGGACTTCAAGTTTAAGTGGGGTATGGAATTTAATACACTTGTTGACTTCAAAGAGGCAATACGTGAGTGGTCAGTTCTCAATGGTAGGGAAATTAGTTTTGTGAAAAATGAAAGTTATAGAGTAAGGGTAGAGTGTAAGGCTAAATGTGGTTTTTTGGTCTTATGTTCCAAAGTGGGCCACAAGCATACTTATGCTATAAAAACACTTGTAGACACCCACACATGTGCTAGGGTTTTAAACAACAGATCTGCAAACTCAAGATGGGTGGCTAAGCACGTAGTCAAGAAAATGCAATCAAGTGAAAATGTAAGAATCAGGGACATAATGCAAGATGTAAGGCAAAAATTTTCAGTGGGTATTACTATTGCTCGGGCATGGAAGGCTAAGTTGATGGCAAAAAAAATAGTGGAGGGAGATGCTGATATGCAATATGCTGCTCTATGGAGGTATGCATCTGAATTAAAAAGAGTTAATAGTGGCAATACTGTGAAAATTAATGTTGAGAGACCAAGCCCAACTATCCAACCTAGATTTGGAAGTTTCTACTTCTCTTTTAATGGCTGCAAGAAAGGGTTTATCAATGGATGTAGGCCCTTTATAGGGGTTGATGGATGTCACCTGAAAACCAAGTATGGTGGTCAACTTCTGATTGCACTTGGAAGGGATCCAAATGATCAATACTTCCCATTGGCTTTTGGAGTGGTTGAAACTGAGACCAAGGAGAGTTGAAGATGGTTTATCCAACTTTTGATGGAGGATATTGGACATGACAAAAGAATTGTTTTTATCTCTGATCAACAAAAGGTAAAGTTTTTGTACTTATATCTAATTGCTCTAACTGCAGATCTATTATTGAAATATAATGTAATTTCTATTATTGTATTGAGCAGGGACTGGTAGTTGTCTTTGATGAGATGTTTGAGAGGATTGAACATAGGTTTTGCCTCAGATATCTATATGCCAATTTCAAGAAAAAGTTTGGTGGAGGAACCCTAATAAGGGATTTGATGATGGGAGCTGCTAAGTCTACATATCATCAAGCTTGGATGCAGAAGATGAATGAGCTAAAGAATGTTGATTTCAATGCTTGGACTTGGTTGATGGCTGTACCTACCAAGAGCTGGTGTAAGCATGCTTTTAGTTTCTACCCAAAGTGTGATGTGTTGATGAACAATATATCTGAGTCTTTCAATGCTACAATTTTAGTTGCTAGGGACAAACCAATCCTTACTATGTGTGAGTGGATTAGGAAGTATTTAATGAATAGGGTAGCAACCTCTGTACAGAAACTTGAAAAATGGCAACATAGAGTTATGCCTATACCTAGGAGAAGGTTGGACAATGAAGTTTTTCATAGTGGTCATTGGCTACCAACTTGGTCTGTGGATGAGAAGTTCCAAGTGACTCACAGTTTCAACAACCAAGAATTCATAGTGGACATAGCAAAAAAATCATGTAGCTGTAATTTTTGGGAATTGGTTGGGATTCCTTGTAGGCATGTTGTATCTGCTTTGAGCTATAGAAAATAAACACCTGAGGATTTTGTTGATGAATGCTACACAAGGGAGAAATATGCCAGATGTTATGGATTCTCTGTGTCACCTATAAATGGCCAAGACATGTGGCCAGAAACTGAGATTGAAGACATGCTACCACCAGCTTACAAACAAGGGCCTGGTAGACCTAGAAAGGTGAGGATTCGAGAAAGTGGTGAAGAGGGTGCTAGGAAAAGAAGGACTGGGGTTGCATACAAATGTACAAAATGTGACCAGATTGGTCATAATGCTTTGACATGTAAGAGCCCCACACAGGACCCTGTTGCACTCAAAAGAAAGGTAAGACATGTTATATTTTCTTCATAAATATTTCTGTTGCACTCAATGTCTTAATTTGTACTGTTTGTTTGTGGCTGTGATGTAGAGAAAGGTCAAAGCTAAAGTGACCGAGGTTGTTCAGAATGATGATTAGGCTGAGAATGAGGAGCAAAATAATGTGGAGACTGAGGTTGTTCAGAATGATGATCAGGCTGCTGTCCAAAATGATGTAGAGCTTGAGAATGTTCATGATGATGTGCCAAATGATGTGTAGAGTCAGACCCAGTCATGTGTTGTAGACACTAGTCAACCACAGCCCAAGAAAAAGAAGACAATCAAACCTCACCATGATTTAAAGATAAGGAGGAGTGAAAGAGTCAAATTAAGTTGGTTCAAGAAACCAATTACTGGTCCAGGTTCACTGAGCAACCAATCACAATTATAGACCCTGCAGAGACATCATCAAGCCTTGGAGTGTCAACTAGGTCTTTGAAGAAATGGAAGAAACAAAAGAGCAGTTGATTATTTTGTGTATTTTGCACCAATTGACATTAAGTTAACTTCTAATGGTCTAGTAATGGTACTATGTCTTATGGTATTTTGTGTGATGGTATTTTGTTTTGTGGCCATTTGTAATGGTTTTTTGGGTGATGATCTACATGACAGGGTAATGACCTATAACATTTGTAATGGTTTTTTGGATCAATTTCCTCAAATGTTATCTAATCTCATAATTACTTCATATTATTTGCAAATCTTTATAAACAAATGATAATAGACTCATTCATTCCATTCAAGATCAAATTGTTACATACCACAAAAGTTATACAAGTGATACAAGTGATACAATCACAAACAACATACACTTCCCTAAACTAAATTACAGAAACATATAAAATGCTGAAAAAAACATCCAAGACATAAAAAATGCAACCATCATGTTATGGTTCTTCTTCTTCTCCATTGCAACTTTTTTCTTCAACCTCAAAATATTCTCATTACTTGTGTCTGCTCCCAAATTGTCAGTGACAATGTCCTTCAAAATCTCTTTCAACGCATCTTTTGTCATTTCAGTGCATTTACATTGAATCACATCGACATTATTGAATTCACCCAGCTCATCATCCCATATGAACATACCGCATCCATTCTGCAAATTACAAGCAACCTTTATCGCACAGCAAACAGAGCAAATAAAAAAAAATGTGAATGAACTTACCAGTACATTTCTGCATTTCCAGAATTTGCGTTTAGGGTTATCAATGGTGTTTGATACCCACATCTTCATGGTTATGTTACAACCACAGTGAGGTGGAGCTTGGGAATGATGAAGATTTGCTACCCATGTTGTGAGATTAACGGTGAAGCAGCGACGGAGGAATGATACGAGGAGAGGAACGATGGAGAGAGTAACGATGGAGGAACCCTAGTTTCTTCGTTTCTAGATGAAGAGTAATTTGAGAAGATGATGAAATGCCATGGTGGATATTAAGAAGAAAAAAATTCCACGTGTAATACAATATAGAATCTTAGGGGAATCTCAGTGCAACCGTGGCAATTAGGGGGGTCTGGGGATGGAATCTGCAAAAGTTAAGGGGGGATCAAAATTTTTTTTTACAGGGGCTAAAACCTAATCTCGCTAACATTACAGGGGGGGTTAGTATATTTAACCCTATAAATTACTATAAAAAATATTATAAAATATTTATAATATTTTAAAATATATTGTGAAAAATAAATTTATAGTTTTTTAAAGAAATATTATTAGATATTTATAATATTGATAGATATTATAAGATAATAATAATAATAATATTTCTTATTTTAACAATTAATAATATATGTTTTGGATTTGTAATATATCTGTTAGATATAAATTTGTATCTCTTATGTTATTGCAGTGTGACAATTTTAAGATTTTAGAGAAAATGAAGAAATAAGGGTTTAGGGAATTCCAAAAGAAAACTTAAAAAGACAAGGGTTTTTGAGAAATATTTTGAGTTATCTACGAGAATTGCGAAATAATTTTAAAACCTTATGTTTGAGTGATTCACATATTATTGAGAGTTGAAAAAATTGAGAAGCACTTGGGTAGAAAGTAGGGATTTGTTCTTAGGAGCTTTCAGGATTTGTTCTTTAGAACTCTGAAGGCGGAGACTATTTTCTTACAACTCATTTTTAATCTCTTGTAACAACTTTCTGAGTATAGTGAATTGAAGAGTTGCCCTCTCCCCCAGACTTAGATCATTTGATCAAATTGGATAAACAAACCTTTTGTGTTTCTCGCGTTATTTTATCTTATGCTAATTTCACTAATTATTGGTTATTATTGTTGAAGGACATTTATTTTGGTTGTTACTATTTTTTCCCCACTTATGGAAGTTTGATTGAAATTGAACCTTGTCATTATCACAACAAGTGACGCCCACCGTGGGGCAAAGGGTTATTGTTTACAAATGAGTACCATGGTTAAATGGGAGATCACGGAATTTTTCGGAGACAATCATTTTGAATTTTTAGAAAGTGAAGATACAAGAAACTTTAATTCAAGATAAGTGTATTGAAGCTTGGAAAAGGCGAGACTTTGATGCCTGCATGCCTTAGTAAAGCAGAGAAGATTGAGATGGTGTCTAAGACCAGGATTCCCATCATCATGTGTCTTGGGAATAAAGTTCTAAGGGAAGTTGCCAGAAGACAAGGGATAAAGATGCATGAGACCGTTGAGTTATCATTAAGTTTCTGGGGGTAAGGCTGGTGTCAAAGCAACTTACTTGGTTGGTAGAGAGTTATTTTAGAGGAAGAAGAGTAAAAAACCAAGGGATGAATCTTTTAGAAACTATGGCGGAGAAAACTTAATTTGGGATGGAGTTTTCTACTATAGACACTAGTAGAGAGTTCT
The DNA here is from genome assembly GCF_029867415.1 of Vicia villosa. Lineage (NCBI taxonomy): Eukaryota > Viridiplantae > Streptophyta > Magnoliopsida > Fabales > Fabaceae > Vicia > Vicia villosa. The sequence goes on along the minus strand of NW_026706025.1, from coordinate 123,312 downwards.
TTCAGAGGAAGGAGAGTAAAAAACCAAGGAATGAAGCTTTTAGAAACTATGGTTGCAGAGCCCTCTGATTATCATTTGACTTGTGATAAGGTAAGGAGGGAGATTGTATCATCTCAAAGGGACGGGTATGCTAGCCTTGGGTGTTATGCATTGACTGTGGCTATAGGGTCGCAAAATTTAGAAAAAGGACCTTTAGAGAGGAATTTGCACTAATACAAAAAGCGCTTCTAGCGTCAGGCGCGAAATGCATTTTACCTCGACAAAAGAATCGAGATAACGGAGGGCGTCATGAAAAGTAATGACTTAACACCTCGATTTTTAAAACAACGAGGTAAAGGTTTAATATAGCATGGGTTCGAACTCCAATTTATGCACTTTTATTATTTACAAAAACTAGCGCCTTTTTATCTCATTTATCATAAAAATTAAGGGGTCATTAGTTTTTTAAAATAAAACTCATTACAGTGTTTATAAATTATATTACTTTAATTTTTCATGAAGAACATCTGTTGGATCTTCAATTCCTTGATATTATGGGCACGATCAAATACTGGGAATCTCTTTTTTCAAAACAAAACAAAAGGGTTTGTTAAAGTGTAATACGGTGAAAGAACTGACTTTATATTCCGCAAACAAATGTTGCGGTGAGTAAGAGTCGCCACCGATTTTTATTTTATCCAATTTTGGAAAGGCTAAAAGAACAGGAAACACCTTTTTGAAAGAGATTGAGTTCAGGTGATAGGTTATACAAAGGGAAGGTATAAGCACCCTTTGTATCCATGGTTATCCATGGGCTCTTAATTGCTTAGCTCACTTTGATTTGTTTTGAATTGTTTGAAAGTGCGGTGTGTGTTTAGAAAAACAGTTTGTAGAAGAACTTGACTTTGTAATGATTCATCATTCAAATATATACTAAGTACTTGTCTTGAAAAGAGTTTTTGAAAAAAGGAGGTGTGAAAAACATTTGAATTTTTCTGAGTTGTGAGCAAGCAATTAGGAACTACCTACCCTAAGTTTGTAAGGTCTATCTTGTTCTTTTCCTTTTATTAAGGGAAAAAGACTATCCACACCATTAGTTAGCGGGAAGTGTAACACCCGAGGCCGAAGAAGGTGAGGGGTGACTGCACTGCATGTAACACTCGAGGCCAGATATGGCAAGGAGTGGTCGCCATATTGGAATGAGAGAGATCCTGAAGCCGTGCAGGTATGAGACTGCATGGTTGAAGGAAAATTTATAAGGATTGATGGATACTAGTTATACCAACAAGACGCATCTTCTTTTCGGTAGCCCGTTCTATAAGAACCCCATAGTTAAGCGTGCTTGACTTGGAGCAATTCTGGGATGGGGTGACCGTCTAGGAATTTTCCTGAAAAGCGTGTGAGTGAGGTCAAAGCATGCTAAACAGACCCGTGTTGGTTTGTGGGATCAGTCGATCATCCCGAAAGCAGTCTGGGGCATTACAAATGGTATCAGATCCAGACCTCTCCTAGTACGATGTGGTTTGAGGACGAACCACGCGGGAGCTGGTGGGCATGTAACACATGAGGCCGAAGAAGGCGATATGGCAAGGAGTGGTCGCCACATCGGAATGAGAGGGATCCTGAAGCCATGCAGGTATAGGACTGCATGGTTGAAGGAAAGCTTATAAGGATTGATGGGTACTACCTACACCAACAAGATGCATCTTCTTTTCGGTAGCCCGTTCTATAAGAGTCCCAAAATCCAGGTCGAATGGGCCTCTATAAATATCAAGACTCCAAGGATAAGAAGGACATGGGAGAATACTAACGAAAAACCTCAAAAGATACAAAACTTTGCACCTCACGTGAGCTTGCTCTCTCTACACCATAATCACCTCAAAATAGGGTTTCTCACCACCATGAGTTTTCCATAAAACCACCGAAAATTCTTAAAGCCTCTGGCACCCTACCAACATAAGGATATCACAAATATGCACGTTTTAGCAAGTACATGGATCAACGTCAATATTCGGCAAAACATGTTAAAGAAATATGTTTAATGTTGGTTATAGTGCTAGAATTAGTAGAGATTATATGAGTGAAGTGATAAGTCCAATGAAAGGATGGATTAAAGATATGGTAGGGTCATGGTAAGTTATGTGTCTAGAAATAAAAATGGTTTTAATGTTATGGTAAAGTAAAATAGCTTATTTGACACATTGCTCGTCTCCTAATTAAACATATTTTCTAGCTCTAAAATCAAGCTTTGCTATATGATTTATGAATGGAAAAGGCATAACATAGGAAACAAACTTTTTTTGAGTTCATGAAGGTCAGGGGTGTACCAAATCTATGAAAATATGGTGACTTATTTTGTAAAATAGAACTAGGAATTCAGTTAATGGTGTAAGTGGCTTGTAAAAGTGCATTAGATTAATATTATTTTGACAATTTAGATTTAAAAAAGTAAGGCTCTACCAACATTTAAAATTGTCCATGTTTACTCTTAACATGGCCCTTTTGTGTAGGTGTTTCTACACAACTGGTTTTGTGTTCTATCTCTTTAGATGCATAAAGTTGAAGCCTTAAAAAATCAGGGTCATTGTCACTTCTCACTGTTAATATAAAAATGACATTGTGTTTCATTCATGGTTAAAGTTTTTTTTAACAATATTAGGTATTTCATATTTGAACTTACACAAAATGATCCAATTAAATCTACTATGATTGTCAAGTGCAGTTAGGAAGTATTTATGGCCATGGAAAAAATAAATAAAAATAGGACCCCAGATGTAAAATTGAAACAATTTATAGCCTTTATTTTTTCGTTATTGGTAGTAAAAGCAAATCGTAACTTTCTATGTCTTGTATAATGACATATGTAGCAAATAAAGTTATGACCAACATTTACAAAGGGAAAATTATTTTGTAAATCAATAAGTCTAGAATTTGAGAGATGTCCTAGCTTGAAATTCCAAAAAGGATCTCTAAGCATAAATATGAATAAAGTAGTTTAAGATGTGACTATGGTTAGTGGTGCATCTTGTAATGATAGGTAATATAATCCATTAATGACCTCAAACATAAAATTCATCTTCAAGATCTTCCTTTACTGTATTAAACATTTATCATGATCAAATGTAATAGTGTAATTGTTATCAAGGAAATGTTTAAATCGATAATTCAAATTAAAATCAACAATAAACAATACATCTAAATATAATCAAGACAACACAAAACTGCACAATTCCAACATATTTGGCTATGGATACATGATCATTGTGCATTTTAACATGTATAAGAGTAATATGATGGTCATAATTGAAGTGATTTAAAGATGATAATAATCCAAAATCCTAAGATATAATTGTCAATGACAAGGAGAATTTAGTGATACTTAAGGCAATGTGACTGCTAAGTTGTTTAGCTACATTAACTTTACTAGATGAGACATGTTGATTTTGTGAAGAAGATGTTTAAAGAATATTTACAAGTTGTTCATATTGATCCTTGGTGAAACCATATGAGTTACTTCCTTTATACTTTTAGATTCATCAATGTCTTCTATCCGGAAAAATTATGTACTAATATAATTTTATTAGGCCCTTAGCTAGGATAATCCATAAACGAACTTTAGGGGCCAAACAAATGGGCAGGGGCAATTTGCCCCACATAATTGCATGACTCCCAAAATGGCCATGAAGACGCCAGGATAGATAAAGAAAGTTGCCATGTTGGGCTCGCGTACATGAATTTGAACCCGTTACCCGCTTTTAGTGAACATGGGAAGTGACATGTCTCACTACAACGGATTCAGGGAGAAAGTCAAGAAGAATAATCACCTCCTCCACGATTTAAGGGATCCTAAGCTTTCCACTAACCCCATGATTCTGATCAAGAATGAAAGAAACCACCTTTTTGGGTTTCCAGCCCAGGCCTAAGGGATCTTGTTTAAATAACTCAATCCCATCATTGAGAAGATCCTCCATAAATTCTAATAGAAACACACAGATTACTAATTATCTATGTGAGCGATCTTTCTTTCCTCTATTGTACATTTTTTGGAGTACACATTATTAGTTGAATGATTCTTTCCATAATTGGGTTGGAAACCATGCTTCTATAACAACGATCAACAATGTAACCACTTCTTTCATAATAAGAATATTTTTTGTTCTCATAACCAAAATTGTTTGATCTATTTTCTGAACTAAATGGAGAAGTACCATAACCACATCACTTGTCTTGAAATATATAAATATCACTTGCGTTGATAAACACTTTAAACTCTTCAAAGTGAATAACATTATATTGCTTTTCTTGTTATAAAATCATAAAGATGTTTTTGTTAATTGGTAGTAAAGGATTCATTAACATAATTTAAGCGCGCACAAGATCATATGATCATTCAAACTAGTTAAAAATAAGTGAACGCATAATTTCATGATGATGCTTGACATTACTAATTCCAAGTGCACAAACACAACGATGAGGACATGTATATAGATGTCTGGATAAGTAAACCTCAAGTTCCTCCAACAAAATCTTAATTGTGGTGAAGAGTTCAGAAAGTGATCTTGAATCTTTTTTTTTTCAATAAGCAATGAATATATGAATCGCACTAGGGGTGCAACCCTTACAACAAGAGAACACTAATAAATGTTGGTACATAAAAGTGGTATTTTATACCAATTGTAAAAATTACTCCTAATGCTTGTTTCAAAGTTACAAACCCATCTCCAAGAATAAAACAAAATATTTGAGATCACCACATCGAAGCTAAAATTAGCGTTTTCGAATATGATTGCATTCCTCATGATCCAAATGCACCAAATTAAAGCCAACCAAATTGTGTTTACTTTGTCTCTAAAGTTGTTGTTTTTCACCTTGTCTTGTATGCACTCGAAGTTCTTGAAGTCTTCAAAAGAAAGGGCCACCTCATTTCCCAACCAAAGAAAAATTCTCTTCCAAACCGCTAAGGAAACATGGCATTGGAAGAAAAGGTGTTCGATAGATTCCGGATGGTTAGAGCAAAAAGGGCAATCAAGGGATGATAGGTTAGACACACCTCTATTAGCAAGGAGAACTTTGAGCGGGAGTCTATTGATAAAAAATCTCCAAGAAAAGATCTTGATCTTAGCCGGTAAGGTTAGCTTCCAAATAACATCCAACAACTTTATGGTGAAAGTTGGCCACGCTATCTCCTTAGCGTTTGACACCAAATGTGACACACTAGCCACCGAGAAAATACCGTTAGGATTAAGTTTCCAATGAAAGTCGTCCTTTGCCGAAATGTCCAACTCCACACCTTCTAAACGCGTCTTTAATTCCCTCAATTCGTTGTGAAAGATGGAATTATTCGGATCCGGTGAGACCAAAAGATCATCTCCAAAAATAGCCTCCAAGTTCCAAGTACTATTCCCGTTATTCCAAGTGATTACCTCTTCGACCGCACAAAGCTTGTTGGTCGATCGATCAAACAAAAACGGAAAGCATGTACGAAGAGGTTGATCGTCCAACCAACAACTATGCCAAAAAAGAGTGTTGCTTCCTTGCTTGAAGTCACAAGAGACCCAATCGGTAAAACCATCTCCCAAGTCGTCTTCTTTGAAATCGTTTAGAATTAAATCTCTCCACCAACTAGAATCATCCCGGTTAAGGGAATCCTTGCAAGAAGCTAGCCCTTTAAGTTTCGGGTTTTTATATCTCAAGAGCAAAAATCTACTCCAAATTGCCTTGTCCTCCTTCAAAATTCTCCACTTCCACTTAAGGAGAAGGGATTTATTCATCTCTCCGACATCTCTTATTCCTAAACCCCCTTTCCCTTTAGGCTTGCAAACATTCTCCCATTTCACCCAATGAATGCATATTTTTTTTACATTTCCACACCATAAAAAATTACTAAGGTGCCCTCTTATTTCTTGGATAATACAACTCAGAGCTTTATAGAAAGAGAGAGTGAAAATAGGTATAGCATTAAGGACGGATCCAATAAGAGTCACTCTTCCACCAATTGAGATGTTTCTACCCTTCCACTTTGATAATCTCGAAGTAATGTTGTCCACCACGTCCTTCCACGTTCTTTTCTTATTAGCTCCATCACCCACCCAAATTCCAAGAAATTTAAACGGAGAGGACCCTCTTTTGCAAGCAAGGAAGGAAGTGGCCGATTTTGAGAACCAATCTCCTATTCGGATTCCGAAGAAATTGCTTTTATGGAAATTGATTTTCAACCCGGAGACCATCTCAAAGCCTCTCAACAACACTTTCAAACTCCAAAGGTTGTCATAAGAAGGTTCTCCAAGAATGACGGTGTCATCCACGAATTGGAGGATGTCCACAAAGTCATTATCTCCATACTTAAACGACTTAAAGTCTCCCCTAGCCACCGAATTCTTGGTTAAAGCGGTTAAGCCTTCCATAGCAATCACAAAAAGAAAAGGTGAAATAGGATCCCCTTGACGTAAACCTCTTTGAACCTTGAAGTCTTTTGTTGCACTACCGTTGACCAACACCGACAAGTAACTAGTAAAAATACAAGATTCCATCCATTTCATCCATCTCTTTCCAAAACCCATTTTACCCAATATCCATCTAAGGTAATTCCAAGAAATTGAGTCGTATGCCTTTTCAAAGTCTACTTTAAGAAGTAAGCATCCCTTTTTCTTCTTTCTAGCCCAATCAAGAATCTCATTAACCATTAACACCCCGTTCATCATACTCCTACCCAAGACAAAAGCGGTTTGATTTGGAGAAACCAACTTGCCCACCACCCTCCTCAAACGAGCCGCCAAGATCTTAGCAATTATCTTATAAATACTCCCCACTAAACAAATAGGTCTATATTCAAACAAGTCTTGCGGATTCTTCTTTTTAGGGATAAGGGCAAGAAAAGAATCTTGCTTTTAACCAAAAATCTCATAGTGAAATTAAGGAAATGTGAATATAATTAGCTTGCGAAAAACGTTCTTGAAGCTCGTTCCACGCATCAAAAACATTTTAAAGGAAAATGATGTTATGAGCAATGGATTCATGTACTGAATTCATAATCTATGAATGAACTAGCATATTACAATAATTCCAAGCCTTAACAAAATCAAAATTTGTGTTACCTCCAAGTGCTTCTTGCATTGATCTAGCCTAAGAATAATAGCTGGAGTGATTGAGAAATAGTTTCACATTAGTTGGAGAAGGTCAATGAGATGCACAAACATGGTAACATTGTAACCTAAGGATTGGTAACATTTGTAACACCTTGAACCATGGTAAAGCGACGTGTAACAACCCAATTCAAAATTGTTTCACTTATGTGTTTATCTATGAATATTTTTGTGATTTATTGTGTTGATGTGATTATTGCTGAAGGTGTAAGACCTTGGGTTAAAAAATATATTATAATAATTAAATAATAGTTGTATGTTGTTAGTAATTAAAATAATAAGGAAAATAAAATAAATAAGGAGGTGTAGAGATTTTAAGGGTATTAAGGTAGTTGCATGAGAATAAGTAAGGACATGCGAGGAAAAGCATAGTAAGGGTCTAGTGATACTAGAAAAGGGAAAAAATAGGGAAAAGAGAGATCATTATGTTGGTACATGAAAACTTGAGAGAAATGATAAAGAGGTTAGGACACAGAGGAATCAAGGGAGCATCCATCCATAGTGAGAATAGAAGCAATTCCTAGAGATAATATGATGTAAGGGTGGGTAATGGTTCTCAATTATGATTGATATGATGGAAAGATAGATGCAGATTTTAGTTCTTTTGATTGACATTGGTTTTTCATGAACATTAATGAACATGTGAAGTCCTTGATCTTGATGTTGTGTGCAAATGTGGTGATTATGAAATCTTTGATGATGTTGTTGTTGTAAATTAGTTTTTGATTTATGTGTTTCATGAACCATAATTAAATTTGACATGAATGGATGAATTGATGAATAAATATGATGAATTGGTGTTGTAGTTATGAAGTATTGTTAATCTATGATTCCATGACATGATGGATAAAATTAGGATGTTGAAACAGTAGAGAATTTGAGTTATTGTGATATGGTTTTATGGAACAAATTTCTAGTAAGTAAATTGGTGAATAAATGGTTGAAAACATAGTTTTATGCCAAAAACAACAGTAAGTGTCGACCTAAACGAGCTATATGTCGTCACATAGCCTTTAGAAAAATTTATTTTGGAAAACATTGACTCATATGTCGACACATGAAAGCTATATGTGTTGACATATGCAAACATACGCTACAGGATTTAAAATGAGAGTACGTGTGTTGACCTGTAACATGTATGTGTCGACACATGCACCCTGAATTTGCCCAGAAATGCTATTCTTTCAACACGGTTTTGATCATAACTTTTTAATCGTATATCCAAATGACGAGCCATTTGAAGCTTGAGAAAGCTAATACACCAAGCTATAACATGATATAGATAGGTGAATTGTTTGAGTATTATTTCTATGTATTATATCTTTGTGAATTTGATTGTTTATATATTCTATTGTGATAATATTGTGTTATGTTGACTTGTTATGATGATAAAGCTTGATGTTGTTGTGGTGATGTTGTTACTGTATATTGTAAATCATGCATCCATGTTGTCGAAAATTCGGTTCTAACCATGTTGTGGCCTCAATCCTGTGGTGGTGGTTCGAGTGCGGGTAGCTAATTCATGTTATGTGGAATTAGTGAAGCGTTACATATGGTGATGATGGCGATTTTGGTGTACTCTAGTTTCAAGAAGAAATTAAGCCTATGGTAGGGATTGTGGAGTGAAATGGACCTAAGTGTTCATAAGTTGGTACCACATGCATTGAGTCAGTATTGTTGCATAACATTTTATGTAGCATTGCATAATTTTGTTGGTGCTACATGATGTGGTGATTCTTGTATGTGTTATGTGATTATATGCGAGCCTTGTGATTGAAGCTATATATGAGTTACTTATGAGGTTTGGGGTTCAGTTTATGATGTGTTGATGTTGTAGACTTGTTACTTATAATTGTTGCAATCTATCCTTTCTCGTGTCATTTATAATTGATTATGATTACTCGCCCCTTCTGTTTGAATGTTGCCTCTACGTGGGTAACGCGCAAACACTCAAGAGTAAATTCAGTGGAAGTAAGTGGATGCTAGCCACTGAAGCCTAGCTATCGTTTATCGTTTTATTTAGTGGAATTATGCTCTGATCATGTAACATCGGGTTGGAGCGAATGTTTGATTTCCGAAACCATTGTATTATTATGTTTGATGTTGCATCCTATTTAATTTTTCGAGACGATCTAAGATGTATGATTAACAGATGCAATCATTTTGATTATGTTATAAAGTGTTTATCATGAGACTAAACGTTTTGAAATATGTTTCTGCTGCAAAATTTATCAGATGTATTTTGATGTCGTGTAAACATCATAAAAGTGAAATTTGAGATTAATAACATGATTTGGTGTAACCCATGTTACGGAGTATGATAAATATGTTTTTTATCAAGTGTGGCACCCTTAAGGTTGTTCTTATCCCTTAAAATAATTGATAATTACGTGCGGGATTTAGAAGGGTGTTACATGATGCACATCAGAGCATAGAAGAGTCCTGATTCCATCATGAAGTTCTTCAACATGATGAAGAAGTGAGTGAAAAGAGAAAGAAAACTGTAACAAACTTGCATTGATTGTATTGAATGAATGAATCATAGTTAGTTACAGTGAGCTATATATAGTAAGTTGCAGTTCCTAACCAACTTTAACAACTCAAAACAACTTCCTTCAATAGCAAGTTACACTCATTGAATACAATGTTTAGAGGAAATTTGTTCCGCAAGTTACAAGTGTAACACATAGCATTAAAAAAAATAAGAATTTCTTTTTTTTAAAGGATAGTGTTTTAAGTTTTAACCATTGCAGGTTAATTTAAAAAAAAAACATAAATTGGTTAATTTCATGCATTCCTTTAGACCGAGTGATTTCATAATATTTTATTTCTTTTCTTTTGTATAAACAATTTATAACTGTTCAATCTATTTTTTTCCCGATTTTATAATGGTTTTGGACCACTAACAATTTTGCAAAGGTGTGTGGAAAGAGTTCAACTCTGATTCTTGATCTAACGGATAATGAAGTCGGTCCGTCAGGTTCAGTTTTTAAACATGACCGTCTTTGAGGGCGTGCAAGACGAGCTATCGCACATGGTCTCAAAATTTTTAGAGTTAAATTATAGCTAAATAGAATCTCATAAATTATTTATCGTAATTAAATAAAAAAATTTATTTATTTTGTTATAGTTAAATTATAACTAATTTACTCATAGCTTCCAAAAATTTGAGATGATTATGTTTTTAAATGTTAACCAGAAGATAAAAGCTGATATCAATGTGTCATAATTTACTAAATTGTTGTTCATTAGATTAGTAATTCAAATGTTGCTCTTGATTTAAGTTTTTAACTTCTGTCTTTTAACTAATAAAAAATTATTTGATATTTGTAATTAAGTGCACGGTTAGTAAAATAAGAAAATGTTGCGATGCCAACTTTTTCATAACGTGAAATGCGCACCATAAAACAAGATATGTAATAAAATAATAACGCAACCATGTACGTACGGATATAGGGTTGTTCATGAGGATAGATTAATATAATCATAAAAGTTATAATATTTTTCAAGTGAAATAGTGTTGAAAGCATTAACTTTAGCTTGTGATTCGACAGCATCAACCACTCTTCTGTTGTAATTTCTCAAAGAAGTGAGAGTGATGTTTTTATTAAATGTATTGTGGTTTTCATTTATTTTGACTCTCTACTAATGTTGGCCACGAATTGTTCAAATAAAAATTAATTAAATATGCAATCAAGAATATGTATTATATACTAATCACAAACATGTCCTTGTAGACGGCAAGACAATCAAGGCCATACATAGTGGAAAAAATTAAAGAAAATTTGGCCATTTGTTATGAAATATGGTTGAAACTAATTAATCCTTATAAAACCACCTTATAAGATGATGATTAACTCCATTTATAAAGATATGTTCATGTTATATATTATCTGATATAAAATTCTTAACACATTCCTTCACACTTAAGAGTGAATCTGTTTGGAGTATAGAAATAAATAGTTGGTAGTTTGATAGCAGATCATCTGATAGCATGTAGTCCACTAGATTATAAATTAGACTCTGATGTCAAGTTAAAAAATATGGTTGAGTCTTAACACATTTCTAAAAAACTACCTTGGAGGATGATAATTGTTCTCAATTAAAAAAATATTTTTTAACCATATATTATAATATTATGTGATGCGAGACGCTTAACATCATTTAACAAAGCATGTTAATGTAGATGGGTAGTTTCTTTACTACGTCTTCAAACTTTTTTTATTAAAAGCAAAGAGACTTTTATCATTTCATTAGAGTGTTTTTGAGTTCTTAGTTGATATTTATTCATTGTATATTTATTTAATTATAAAACTTTAATAAATAATTATCTGCTTAAAAGCTTTAAAAAATTAAAATAAAATATTTGTATATAACATTAAATCTATTATAAATTGTGTATTAAGTCTTAAATCTTTTAGACATGTTCGTTTTGATAAAGTTCATGTCAACAACAATCTCATTTTAGAGAAAAAAATTTAAAATATATTAATTTTGGATAGATAAATTAACCACTAATAAAAAACTCATAAAAAGTTATGTCAAACATCAGTTGACGATTGCTTTTAAGAGGTCTTTCATCCATCAACCATGACAACTTTAATTTGTCTTATTTTAGTAATAATACACCAGACATGCTATATCATCATTCAGATAAACAAATCTAAAATTATTTAGCCTGAATGTAAGAACAAATATAGTCAAGAAACCACTCATATGTGCACTTGTTGGATGAAACACATAATATATTTTCTTTACTTTCCCGAATCATTAGTTTGAACCATATTTACAGAATTAGATGAACTCTCCTGTCTATTTGGACAATCCATCTTTCAATGTCCAATCTGATTGCAACTATAACACTCTTTGTTTTTCGATTCTTGGAATTAGACCTCTTATATCCATAACATGCTTCACCCTTGTTCCTCCCACAATCTTGACCTCTTTCACAGACATACCATCGCCTTGAGTTCATTTCTCTATACTATGTCTCCTTTATATATGAGAGAAAAGAGTAGTAATCACATTAAGAATGATAATGTCTTCCCCTAGGTAAGAATAGTCATAAAGTCGTCATATGAACCTAATAACGAGCACAATAAGATAAATTGCACTATCTTCATAATCAATTTTCAATAAAAGCCTTATTGTCACACCCCAATTTCGTCTCCATCCTTTTTTTCATGTCTTCTGGCTATAGGCACTTAATTTTCATCTAATGCTAGAATAAAAGGTCCCTAGGTCATGGCTTCACGAATCAGTCATTATTGGTTTTTTTCATAAGCATGCATCATCTCATGGTCATTGTATCTCATCTTCATACAATAAAGTCAAAGTCAAGACTAAAAAATTAGAGGAAGTTTTCTTTCTAAATTCACATTATTTCATCCCTCATCATTCATTATCTTTCTCATCAATGAAAGGGTCGTTAAAGTCAATAAAAAGGCCAAGTGAATATTCAACAATGTGTCCGAAGAAATAAAAAAGATGAAAAAAGTTTGGTGGTACATGACTTTATGTGATGCCATCTCTTGTTCAAGTACAAATTTTGATTTCTTGTAATTCAAGTATCAATGCACTTGAATTTCCCCATTACAAAACAAGGCCATTGACAAAATTTAAAATCTTAACAAACTTGAAGTTTCATCATGTAATCATCAAGTTAAAACAAAATAAAAAAAATAAAAAGTTAGAATTTGCACAAGTTTGGATTTATTTGAATCTCAACATTGGCATGCATCACTTGAGTTACAATTCAATTGTCCACATGCATTTTATTATGGAAAACCTTGCATTGCCTTCTTTGCATCAACATCCCTTTTCTCAATGGAACATGGACAACATCATACACATTATCACCATCATCATCATGAATCATAAACTAAATGAAAATGTAAAAATAGATATTAAAACAGCAATTTGCAATCAAATGAATTTGAATTTCATTCTCAAGTTTGCTCCAAGTGACCACACGCTCCTTCATGTACAAGTCATCATCACTATTTCTGTTGTGAAAAACGATGTCAAGAACAAAGTATAATAGGAATTAGGGAAAATAAGAAGAACACAAGAATTCGTTATAACTGCTATTCTTTTACTTTCTCTTAAAACAAGATTACAAGTTTACAAGAATAACAAATAACCTCTCTCACCCTAAATTAGGATTTGCAGCTTAGCAATGATGAGAGACTAGTATGTTATTTATAATAAAACCTAACATATTAACTAATGGGCTTTTTCAGCAAGGCCCATTACACAAGTCAACTTAATAAACAAGCTAACTTAACAAATTATGGTTTAAACACTAAAACCTAATTTAACATGCTAACAACCCTAGCATTTTCGGCATCTGTATGCTAGACCCATCTTCGACTACAACAAGCACACTTCGACACCAGCATGTGAACAACCTTCGACTTCATGCTTAACTCTGTCGAACTGTCGAACCAAGAAGCTACCCTTCGACCATACTAGAGTTTGATCCAATATCTCACAAATCTCCACCTTGGATCTAACTCTACTACATCAAGGGAACAAACTAGCTTTCTTCATGCAGCTTTATCAACTGCATACAGTGGAAAAACTTGCAACTCGGCAATGTCTTGGTGATCATATCAGCAGCATTGTCTTCAGTCGAAACCTTCAGCACTTGGACTTCTCCACGCTCGATTACTCCTCTGACGAAATGCAGCCTCACATCAATGTGCTTAGTTCGCTCATGATAGGCTGGATTCTTTGACAAGTGTATTGCACTCTGACTATCACATTTAACAGTGATACCTCGACCTTGAAGTTTCATCTCCTTCGCAAAACCTTCAAGCCACAATGCTTCTTTCACAGCTTCAGTTAGGGCAATATACTCCGCTTCAGTGGTTGATAGAGCAACAACCTTCTGAAGTGTTGCTTTCCAACTAATTGCAGTGCCAAACATAGTGAAAACATATCCAAAAATAGATTTTATGGAATCCATACAACCTGCATAATCAGAGTCGACATATCCTTCTATTACTGCTTTACTATCTTCACCCAGGGCTCCACCATAAATTAGGACTCTGTTCAGAGACCCATTTATGTACCTTAAAATCCACTTCAAAGCTTGCCAGTGAGCCTTTCCAGGATTCGCCATGTACCTGCTTACAAGACTTACTGCATATGTTATGTCGGGTCTAGTACAGACCATAGCATACATCAAAGAACCAACTATATTAGTGTCATACCCCAAAATTTGCCCTCCTCTTTTCATCTTCAATGACTCAAGGTTCAAGGGTTTTCTAAAATCACTATCTCCTATTCAAAACTAGGGTTTGCATTTTATCAAAGGAGTTTGAATCTCTAAGGCCTCAAATGGATCTTAAGGTATCTCATATGTCTCCAAGCATCTCCATGTCAAATGCTCAGGTGATCCACAGTCGACTAGTTTGACCTAAAAGTCAACTATGGTCAAAGTACAGTCGAGACTCCTGACTTTTGGTCAACATCAAGTATTTGAGGTGATATCCATCATTTGATCAAAGGTTGATCATGATCCATTAATAAAAACTCAGAAATGAACGAATTCAAAAAGGTTCAAATTAGGGTTTTTCAACTCAACTTTGACTGGCCATAACTTCCTCCTGGAGTATCATAAATTTTTCACTCAAAGCCTATTTTGAAGGAAATTGAATCCTCTACAACTTTGTCTCTCACAAGCCAATGCCAGAAATGCTTCATTTGGGAGATATGGTACAAAAGATTATAGGTCCTTTTCAAAAGTCAACCGAAAACAGTTTTTTTGTCAAAGGCCATATCATCAAGATAAAATCTCCAAATGAAAACTATGATCCAAAGTGGCTTGTAGAGGACATCTTGAGGTTTCCAGAAAGTCCTAGAACCCTCTCATATCTTAAAAATTTAGGGAGATATGCCTTGTCAAATTAGGGTTAAAATCAATATTTTTGCAAATGGGCCTATCCTTTTATGTTGGTAACTTGTTTCTAACATGATCCACGATTCTTAAACCCATTCATGTATTTTTCTTTTATTTATTTTATTTATTTTTGATTTTTTTCATTAAAAGTCAAATTTAATACGATAAATAATAAGAAAATATAAAAGATTATATTTGATTATTTCCCAATCAAATATTAAAACTCTAAATCATTGCAAATCAAAGGGAATTTCATGGAGATATGATTGGCAAGAGATTGATACAAAAATGGCAACTTTCCATATCATATTTAATCAAATATTCTATAGGGTAAATGATTGGATTTGATTCAAACTTTTAACCTAAAAAAACCTTCCATGATATATATACTAGGAATCCTAATGATCAGGGGGATTCTTCTGCCCTCTAAAACCTGAACCGAGTTCAAAAAAATAGAAAGAAAAATCGAATTCGTTTTGGTAATTAGGAGTTGTTTCAAGGCGTGTTAAGTATTCCAATCAATTCCCTGGTGCTTCCTGGAGCTATATCGATCATCACATACGATCAAAGCGTGCGGAATCGAGTCCCAAAACTCACGGTTCATGCTGGTTTTGTTTTTGTTTCGAATTAGTATGTGCACACGTAGTTGATATGATTTAATTATATGGCTGTGTTCAGAATGATGTTTTGAAGCTATTTGAGTGATTCAATTGGAGTTTAATCTCAGGAACCATGACTTGCCATAGCTAGGGTTTTGTAGCTCTAAATTGGGATTATTCGATACAGGAAAAATTGGACCCCAAGACCTATACCATTGCGTTCGGATGATGATTTACAATTGATCTATGCCTCTGGAATGTATTTATTTGTTGTATTTTGTTAGACTCAGATTTGCAGGGTTACGGCAACATAGAAAAAACGTTGCCAAAGGGCTTTCCTTTTTTCCAAAACATCCACAAAGAAGAAGGAGGTCATTGGGCGCGTTGGGTTTTTGTTTAAGTTCTGGGCAATTTAAGTTTCCTATATTTTGTTTTCTATTCATACTACTAACAAAGCAGCGCAATTGGCCTAGTGGAGCAAGTGTCTGTTCACCTCTATCAAGTGCAGTGGCGTGGGATCGATCCCTATTCCCTGCATATTATTTTGGTTTATTTCTTTGATAAGCCTTAGTCAAGGATCCAGTGCTCGCTTGCTACAAGAGCTTCCTATGCACCCTCATAATTCCACCAATGGATGAATCGATCTGCAGATCCAACGCATCAGGAGGGGGAGGCGCATCATGGAGACTCAAAAGTTCACCACATGGGATTGATGCCCAGGTTTTCTTTATAGATTTCTTTATTTTTTTAATTATTTAGATTAAATGTTATGTTTAATTTAATTAAGTTATTTAATTAGGGTTAGGAATTTAAATTAGTATTAGGCTATAATTAGGATATGATTAATATTAGGATTCTTCCGATTATCTCGATTATTCGATTTAATTTATTTTTTTTATCTAATTTTAATTATAAAAACCTAAAAAAATCCTAGAAGATTGTTACCAACGTATTAGGGTTTGCTCAATCCCACTGGCCATTGGCCAAATATTAGGATTCGGGTTTTCCAACCTACTTAGGTTGTAGCCAAAGGGTCTTAGAATTTTATTTGCTTCGATTAAATCAATTAATCGCGGTGGGTAATAATCAATTATTTAATTAATCATTAATTAAATTCAAATAAAATATATTTTGCTAAAAGGTTGTAACCATCTTATTGGTTATGATGATTAGCATTTCTTTATCAATTTGTTATTATTTTTAATCAAAGCTATTGATTATGAGGGATAACGATAAAATTAAATAATTAAAACACATCTATTTGCTATTAGTGATAATCGAATCTATCGATTATAATTGTTAGCAATCCTCTACTAATCTATTAATTATGGTGATCAAATCTATTGATCATTGCGATTAATAGTACATATAAAAAAAATCAGGGTTGTACGCCCAATCCTAAAACACTTTTCAAAAACTCAAATACCAAACTACGAATTGTCATAACTACGATAAGGCAACTCAAAAGGCCTTCAAACCATATCATATCAAATTCAAAAGGCGTACAACCCTTTCCCCGAACTACGTTGACTCTGATTCTCCTTAAGGAGATACGTAGGCACTTGGCAACAAGGCGAGTCCCCTTCCTCAAAATTCTAATCAGGTTCAAATCTTACCATTCACCCTTTTCATTTCTTTAGCTATTGAATCTTAATAATTTTAGCCATAAACCTCCGCCTCTCAATTCAAAACCTTAGGAAAGGGTTAAGGTTGCCTAACACCTTCCCTTAACCTGATTATAATAATCTTACCCGAATCTCTTAACTGCGTATGGTTTCCTATTCTCCCTGGAAGAATAGGTGGCGACTCTAAAACATTTAATTTTTAGGGCAGGTTGCTACAATTAGCATACGGAATGCTATTCATATAGGCTCTTTCAACATCAGTACTGGGACACTGATCAATACTCAGCTTGAATTGAGGGTTTGTTGGAGTCACAACTGGCTTCGAATTCGACATACCAAACTTTTCAAGACTCTTTCGTAGATATGCCTCTTGAGATAAACATAACTTCGACTTCTTTCTATCTTTTTGAATGTCAATTCCAAGAATCCTGGAAGCAGCTCCCAAATCCTTCATATCGAACTCCTTATTGAGTTCAGCCTTCACCCTCGTCACATCTTCAACATTGTTGCTTGCTATGAGAATATCATCCACTTAAAGCAACAAAATAACAAATGAATTACCAGGTCGAAATCTGAAGTAAACGTAGTGGTCGAACTTACTTCTAATGAAACTTATGCGTGCCATGAACTTGTCGAATCTCCTATTCCACTGTCGAGGAGATTGTTTCAGCCCATACAAAGATCTCTTTAACTTGCACACACAATCTTCCTTCCCCTTTTCGACATACCCTTCAGGTTGCCTCATCAGGATCGTTTCATCTAGATCACCATACAAAAACGCAGTCTTCACATCCATCTGTTCCAGTTCAAGATCGAACTGTGCCACCATGGCAAGCAACATTCGAATGGAACTATGCTTCACAACAGGAGAAAACACATCATTGAAGTCGACACCTTCTTTCTGAGTGAAACCCCTTGCAACTAACCTTGCCTTGTATCTTTTCGACGTCACTCTTTCAATTCCTTCCTTAACTTTGAAAATCCATTTACAGCTGCCTAACCTTGCCCCAGCAGGTTTCTTGATCAGTTCCCAAGTATGATTATCATGAAGAGATTTCATCTCATCATCCATGGCCTTCAGCCATTCAGTCTTATTTCGACTCCTCATAACTTCCTTGTAGTCTCTAGGTTCTTCATCTAGAACTTCACTTGCAGAGATTAAGGCATAGGCTATAAGATTTGCATACCCAAGTCTCTGAGGTGCCTTGATGACTCTTCTCGACCTATCTCTTAACAATAGGTAGTCATCGTCAGTTTCCTCAACTTCCCCCGCATCTTCTGCTTCTTCGACTTCATTAGGGATATGCAATTCAGCATCAACATGCTCCACCTTAATAGGAATCTCTACCTGTTCCAGCTCTTCGTCAGATGTTTTTGTACTTCGACTAACATCATCAATTTTCTTAAAATCCATTTCAGCTTCATTGAAAACTACATCTCGACTGATGATACACCTCCTGTGACCTGGCTCTAGGCACCATAGCCTATAAGCTTTGACTCCTTCAGGGTATCCCATGAACATGCATTTCAGAGCTCTAGGTTTGACCTTGTCTTGCCTAATGTGAGCATACGCTATGCAGCCAAATACTCTCAGTTTGTCGAGATTTGGTGGATGTCCCGATCAAACTTCTTCAGGTGTCTTCATATCTAACACTGTCAAAGGACATCTGTTTATCAGATATGTTGCTGTTGAAACAGCCTCAGCCCAGAACACCTTCTTTAGTCCAGCATTAGTCAACATGCATCTGACTCTCTCCAAAATAGTTCGATTAAACCTTTCAACCAAACCATTTTGCTGTGGAGTACCTGCAGTAGTTCTGTGCCTTGCAATACCAGAGGCAGCACAAAAACTGTCGAATGTCTCATTGCAAAATTCAAGGCCATTATCGGTTCTCAACCTCTTGACCTTTCTGCCAGTCTGATTTTTAACCAGAGTCTTCCAACTTTTGAAATTCTCAAAAGTTTCATCTTTAGTCTTCTGAATGAATACCCATAATTTTCTGGAATAATCATCTTCTATGGATAGAAAACACCTTGCTCCTGAATGTGATGGACACCTTGCAGGCCCCCAAAGATCAGCATGGATGTAATCAAGGGATCCATGTGTTCTTTGTTTGCCTTTGTTGAACTTCACTCTGCAAGATTTTCCAAGTACACAGGGTTCACAAAACTTCAGCTTTTCGACTTTGTTTCCACCAAGCAGATTTTGTTTCCCTAATTCGACCAGACCCCTTTCACTGACATGGCCCAATCTCATGTGCCAGATTTCTGTCTTCGACAAAGGTTTCGTGGATGCAACATTTGTCGAACCACTTACAACTTCAGCCTCAAGGGTATACAAGCCTTGTTTCTTCACGCCTCTCAAGACTTCCTTCGAACCCTTCATGACTCTTAGGATACTTTTATCTCCTTAGAAAACATATCCTTTCTTCTCGAATTCACCAAGAGAAAGTAGATTTCTCTTCAAATCAGGAACATACCTGACTCCAATCAATAACCTTATTGACTCATCATGGAGTTTGAACCTCATAGATCCAACACCTGCAATCTTGCAAGCCTTGTTGTTTCCCAGCAATACTGATCCACCATCTTGATCACATAATTCCTCGAACAAGTCTTTGTTTGGAGTCATGTGCCAAGTGCAACCTGAATCCATAATCCACTCTCTTCTCGAGTCACTTCTTGAAACCACAAGAACATCAGATGATTCGAAATCATCTTTAACAATGGTTGCATTGCCATTATCCTTACCTCCATGATCTTTCAGGAGTTCAGGGCACACCTTTCTTGTGTGACCCTCCTTCTTACAATGATAGTATCGAATGCCTGATGCTTCGCCACTGTAAGACTTTGACTGGTTTTTTCCCTTCTTCTTGTCAAACTTACCATTCTTTCGTAAGAGTTTTCCGTTAATGGCCAAACCTTTGCCAACAGTTGAAGGTTTATGCTCCTTCCGTTTGTTAAAGTCCTTAGAATATAGGGCTGATTGAACTTCTTCAAAGGTCAGGGACTCCCTTCCATATAGGAGAGTTTCTTTGAAGTGAGCATGTGATCGAGGCAATGAACACAATAGTAACAGCGCTTGATCTTCATCATCGATCTTCACATCAATATTTTCAAGATCTAGAATCAGCTTGTTGAACATATCCAACTGCTCAGCCAACACTTTGTCTTCAATCATCTTGAATGAATACAAAGCTTGCTTCAGGTAGAGTCGATTTACCAGCCATTTGGTCATGTACAAACTTTCAAGTTTCACCCATAACCCTGATGCCGTCGTCTCCTTTAATAACTGCCGAAGAACCTTATCACCAAGGCTCAACAAAATTGCGCTGTGTGCTTTCTCGATCATATTCGTCTTCTCCGCTGCCGTCAATTCTGCATTCATGGCTGCCTCTCCCTTCAATGCTTCCAAGCAACCTTGCTGAACCAGTAGGGCTTTCATCTTCAAGCGCCACAGACCGAAATCCTTCACTCCGGTGAACTTTTCAATCTCATACTTTGTTGAAGGCATCTTCTCCACGCTCACCGCACCAATTTGTTGTGAAAAAACGATGTCAAGAACAAAGTATAATAGGAATTAGGGAAGATAAGAAGAACACAAGAATTGGTTATAACTGCTATTCTTTTACTTTCTCTTAAAACAAGATTACAAGTTTACAAGAATAACAAATAACCTCTCTCACCCTAAATTAGGATTTGCAGCTTAGCAATGATGAGAGACTAGTATGTTATTTTTAATAAAACCTAACATACTAACTAATGGGCTTTTTCAGTAAGGCCCATTACACAAGCCAACTTAATAAACAAGCTTACTTAAAAAATTAAGGTTTAAACACTAAAACCTAATTTAACATGCTAACAACCCTAGCATCTTCTCCATCTGTATGCTAGACCCATCTTCGACTACATCATGCACACTTCGACACCAGCATGTGAACAACCTTCGACTCTATGCTTAACTCTGTCGAACTTTCGAACCAAGAAGCTACCCTTCGACCATACTAGAGTTCGATCCAATATCTCACATCTTCAAATTAAGAAAATAATAAAAAAGATAAAATTGGAGAAATTAAAATTTGAATTTTATTTCAAATTTAGTTTTTTCTATTAATTCTCAGGAGTATTTTAGTTGTTGATTGTTTTGGTCTTTAGAGAGTTTCTCAATTAATGCTTAGAAAATCTTGCAGTATTTGATAATTCCAAAGTTTTTTATTTAACACACAACCCTAACAAGTGGGTCGAGCAAACCCATCATATCCCTGGCAAGGTTAAGCCTTCATGAATTCGTCTATCTCATCACCTTTTATGGGAAGGACAACATTTTGGTCCTTTTGTATCTAATTATCTTCCACCACGGAGGTATGAAGGTCGTTGTCATTCATACATTCGGGTTAAAGGTAATTAAATAAGGGCAGTTGTCACACCTCAATTTTATCTATACCCTTTTTTAATCTCATCTTTCTTTAGGCACTTAATTTTCATTTGATGCTAGGATGAAAGGTCCATAAGCCATGACTCCCCTTATTAGTCATTTTTGGGTTTTTCATCAACATGCATCATCTCATGGTCATTTGATCTCATCTTTATATAATAAATTCAAAGTCCAGATTTAAAAATCAACCTTTGTCTTAGAGGAAATTTTCTTTATAAATTCACATCATTTCTTTCCTACATCATTCGTTATCTTTCTCATTAATAAAAGGCTAGATAAAGTTAATAAAAAAGGCCAAGTTAAGATGCAACATGGTGGTCCAAAGAAAGAAAAATAGATAAGAAAAGTTTTGGGGTACTGTCATACCCCAATTTTTGACCCTAAGATCCTATATCATTCATATCTCAATCACTAATCAAGAGCTTCACTTGGAAGTTTTGTTTATGGTGTTGCACTCACCTCATCAATGAGAGGGACCATCAAGCACCAGTGATTGTTTACCTTGTATGCATATTATACTAACCCAAATACCAAAAATATTGCCTTGTGCTCTTGTATGTTTGTGTTTTGTAGGTACCAAGTCAAAATACCCATCAAAGGAGCATTTTTCAACATTTTCACTGTGCAAATCGATTTGCATAAGGTGTAAATCGATTTACACAACTGTTTCTGCACCAAATTTGCTTCTGCCATCAGTGCAAATCGATTTGCATAAGACAGCAATCGATTTGCATAACTGTTTTTGCCCCAGATTTTGCCTTTTTCAGCCATGTAAATAGATTTGCATAAGGTGCAAATCGATTGCACCAGCACGAATTTGGAAAAATGAAGGCAAATTTCAGCTTTTTGAAGTGTTGACATCATTTGCAAGCATGGGAAGCATGACTTAGTTCTTACATTTGATTATCTACATCATTTAATCATAAACCCTCATGTGATTGCATCAAGACCATTGGATTTCATTTTTGGCTCCAAATCACTTTTCCAAACCTAATTCTATTTTCCAATCCTAACTCCAAGCCACAAAATTTCCCAAGCCTAAGTGCTATAAATTGAGGCACTCCCCTCTTCATTTTTCAAGCTTTGATAGCCAAGAAAACTCTTGCTCTTTCTCTCCTCACCTCTTCCAAACCCCTCACTCAAAGCTCTTTTTCTTCCACACAAATTAGTGAGTCACATCTTGAACCTCACTAATTTAGAGCTAAACCTCAACATAAACACTAGTTTCTTCATCAATTGTGAGAGATCAAGGCTTGTGGTTGTGTGTTCTTGAAGAAGATTCAAAGTTTGTGAAGATTTGGTAAAATTCTAGATCCTTTTCATGATCCAAGATGTGATGCTTTGTTGTTTATGCTTGATGCACCTTTGGTGCTACATTGATGAGATTTGCTTGCTTAATTGATACATTTTCGTGCACAAATTGATCCAAGATCACAAGGTGTTTTGTTTTATGTTTAAACAAGTTTTCTTCTCTTTATTTACTGTTTTTTTTTTGAAAACTGTGTTGTGCAAATCGATTTACATCTGGTGCAAATCGGTTTACACAACTGAAAAACTGCGCAGATTTTGAAAACAGAGTTATGCAAATCGATTTACACTCTGTGCAAATCGATTTACACTGGGCAGGATGCTGATTTTTGTGGTTTTTGACTTGTTTTTGGTTCTAACTCATCTTCTACTCCATTCTTTTGATATTTTCTTTGAATCACAAGTTAGAGGCCTAATTTCTCTCTAATTTCAATGGACTTAAGGCGTCGATAGGATGAGAATCCAAATCCGCAATATTAAGTGATTGAAATTATGGATGAAAGGAGCTTTTAATGTGGTTCCATCTTTTGTTTCTCTTTATTTTGATCGATGAAAGTCTTAATACCTTGAGAATTCTTATGGATTCTTGGCAAAGACTAGATCACTCACCATTTTTCTTTTCGTGCGGTATTGCTTTCGGAAGGCGATCTACATATCGTTCTTCTCGCATGCATTAGCACATAAAGTTTTGACCGGCCTCGTTGTAGGGTGATTTCTATATAAATCACTTGGCGATCTGCTTAACATAGCGCAATATTTCGTGTCCCGAATAAAAAGATCAAATATGGAAGAGAATTGTATGCGGTTGATTTAAGACTTGTGGAGGTTTTTATCGTGTAGTCGCTATGATTTTATCATGCTTCTAATAAACCCCATTGAATTTAAATCCGAGTACATCATTCACTCACCATCGATCTCCATTACTGACTTTGATAACATACTTGACAAGTTTCAAGATGGTTATCTTTAACATCTAACAACTAACTTTAATTTCCGCACCTTTACTATACCGCTCTTTATATTTCTCGCTTTATCGCTTTATTTTATCATTTCATCATATTTACTTTCCGCCATTTTCACTTTGTCCATTTGGACATATGTTTATGCTTTCGCTATTTTTCTTTTGTCCACTTGGACCATACTTTACTTTTTTGCTAAAACACTAATAAACAACCAAAATCTAAAAAAACACATAAGGCTCTCTTTGGACTATTGGTTACTATCCCTAGCATTTTGGAGATTCGGACTTATGGACCTAGTACTTTTGGACCCTCATTCTGTTATTACTCTGTGATTTTTCTGTCTGTCTGGCATTGGATTGTTGTCTGTTTGTGTATGCAGGTATTTCCTTGGAAGCCCTTGATGGTTAATTCCAAGGCATTGATATAAGGATTTTACCCGAAAACAGCCGTTACTCTGCCCGATTTTCGTCAGAATTTTAATGTGCTTAATGAAAAGTGGTGCTAAGACAATAAGTTCATCTGGATCCCCCAAGTGTTAATGTGTTGGTATTGATAAATCCAAAGGATGGGAAATCTACCTTGACTCATAATGTCAAGTGTTGACTGCTTACTTCGGTTAGACCGTTCTTTTCCTTAGCTTTTATTTTACGCAATAGGATAGCCTCTTCATCTCCTCCCATTCTTAAATTTTCAAAATCTTCTCCCTTTTTCAAAAAATATTCTTATGTTTGCAATCTTTTCAAAACTTTTTTTTTAAAAATATCTTTCGCCCTTAGTGGCTTTTCTTCAAAAGTTTAGACACCGTTAATTGTCGAAACGAGTGGTTATACCCCACGATTTTGAAATTGATTGATAATAACGAGATCTTTTCCGCGTGAGAGAGCTAGTGGCATACTCGTTGATTTTATCCGAGTTGGAGCCCTTCTTTCATTTGCGATGCAAAGAACTTGTTTGTTCTCATGCTCAAGATCATTGGCTGAGTATTTCTCTCTAACGACAACAAAGTGTTTATTCGTTTTAAAAACGTTTTTCCCTTAAAGCGGAACTACATTAGCTCTGACTTCTCCATTGCACCGAGGAGGTATGTAGGCCCAAAGCTTAACGCTTTGCCGAGCTTATTTAAAAAATAAAACAAACCCTTTTTTTTAGCGCACACACACAGATTTTCAAAAAGGTTCCCGTGGAGTACCACGGATATGAGGGGTGCTTTAAACCTTCCCCTCATATAATCAACACCCGAACCTGAGTTCTCTTCTTTTTGTTTTAAAAATAAAACTTTGGGTTTTTCGTTCTTTTCCCTTTTCCTTTGAAAAAATAAAGCGCGGTGGCGAATTCAAACGGAATATTGATTCGAGTCAATCCCATGGCTTCGATATCAGATTTTCCCCGCTACAGGTACACGACTATATGTGATGCCATCTCTTATTCAAGTACAAATTTTTATTTCTAGTAATTCAAGTATCAATGCTCTTGACTTTTCCCATTACAATACATGGCCGTTGACAAAATTTGATTTTTTTTAACATACTTGACTTTTCATCATGTAATCATCAAGTCAAAATAAAACGATTTAAAAAAAAAGTTTAGAATTTGCACAAATTTGGATACATTTGAATCTCAACATTGGCTTGCATTACATGAATTATAATTTAATTGTCCACGTGTTTTTTTTATCTTCGACAAGTGTGCATCACCTTCTAACTTTTTTCTTTAAGGAAGTTTTCTTTCAAAATTCACATAATCTCATCCATTCATAATTGATTATCATTCTCATTAATAAAAAGTTAAACAAATTCAATAAAAAGGCAAAGTTAAGATTCCACTTGGCAGTCTAAAGAATGAAAAAAGGTGAGAAAAGTTTAGGTGTACATGATTTTATGTGATGCCATCTCTTGTTAAAATACATAGTTTGATTTCTTTTTAATCAAGTGCCAATGCTCATTACTTTTTTCAATCCAACACAAGGTCGTTGACAAAATTTTGAATTTTTAACAAACTTGAATTTTCATCATATAATCATCAATTCAAAACAAATTTTTTTTTATAAAAAAAACCTAAGTTTGAATTAGCACAAATTTGGATTAATTTAAATCTCAACATTGTCTTGAATCACATGATTTACAATTATATTGTCCACATGGTTTTTATCATGGACAAGTTTGCATCACCTTCTTTTCATCAACATCACTTTATATAATAGATCATGTACAACATCATACACATTATCACCATCATCATCATGAATCACCAACCAAATGAAAATGTAAAAAAGAGATTAAAAGAGTAATTTGCAATAAAATGAATTTGAATTTCATTTTCATGTTTGTTTCAAGTGACCACAAGTTCCTTCATTTACAAGTGATCATCAGAATTTCAAATAAAAAAAAAACAAAATAGAATTGGAGCAATAAAAACATGAATTTTATTTCAAATTTAATTTTTTTCTAATAATGCTTAGAGAATATTTCAGTTGTTGATTTATTTTACTTCAAGTATCAATGCACTTGACTTTTCCAATTACAACAAAAGGTCGTTGACAAAATTTGAATTTTCAACAAACTTGAATTTTCACCATGTAATCATCAAGTCAAAATAAAACAATTAACATAATAAGTTAGAATTTTCACAAATTTGAATTAAGTTGAATCCGAACATTGGCTTGCATCACATGAGTTACAACTCACTTTTCCACATGCTTTTTACTATGGAAAAGTTTGCATTACCTTCTTTGCATCAACATCCCTTTTTACTATGGATCATGGACAACATCATATACATATTATCACAATCATCATCATGAATCACAAACCAAATAAAAATGTAAAAAATATATTAAAAGAGAAATTTGCAAATAAATAAATTTGAACTTCATTCTCAAGTTTCTTCCAAGTGACCACACGTTTCCTTCATGTACAAGTCATCATAACTATTTCAAATTGAGAAGACAGTAAAACAAGATAGAATTGGAGAATTAAAAATTTGAATTTAATTTCAAATTTAGTTTTTTCTATTATTTCTCAGGAATATTTTAGTTGTTGAATGATTTGGTCTTCAAAGAATTTTTCAATTAATGTTTAGAAAATCTTTCAATAGTTTATAATTCCAAAGTTTTTTATTGAAGGCACAATCCTAACAGATGGATATAGCAAATCCATCATATCCCTGACTAGGTTGAGTCTTCATGAGTTCGTCTATCTCATCACCTTTTATAGGAAGGACAAAATTTTGGTCCTTTTGTATATAATTATCTTCCACCATAGAGGTATGAAGGTCGTTGTCATTCATACATTCGATTTAAAGGTAACTATATAAGGAAAACTCTCATAACTCAATTTCATCCCTACCCTTTTTTAATGTCATCTTGCCATAGGCACTTAATTTTCATATGATGGTAGGATGAAAGGTTGTTGGCGCTGGCTTCACTTATTAGTCATTTTTGTTTTTTTTCATCAGGATGCATCATCTCATGGTCATTGGATCTCATGTTCATATAATAAAGTCAAAGTCCATATTGAATTATCAACCTTTTTCTTAGAGGAAATTATCTTTATAAATTCACATCATTCCATCTATTCATCATTTTTTATCTTTCTCGTTAATAAAAGGCTAGTTAAAATTAATAAAAAGACCAATTTAAGATTTAACATGGTGGTCCAAAGAAAGAAAAAAGATGAGAAAATTTGGGGGAATGTGACTAAATGTGATGCCATCTCTTGTTCAAGTACAAATTTTTTTTAGTAATTCAAGTATTAATGCTCTTGACTTTTCCCATTATAACATAAGGCCGTTGACAAAATTTGATTTTTTTAACATACTTGACTTTTCATTATGTAATCACCAAGTCAAAACAAAACAATTAAAAAAATTAGTTAGAATTTGCACTAATTTGGATTTATTTGAATCTCAACATTGACTTTCATCACATGAGTTACAATTAAATTGTCCACATGGTTTTAACATGGACAAGTTTGCATCACCTTCTTTGCACCAACATCACTTTTTACAATGGATCATGTACAACATCATACGCATTGTCACCATCATCATGAATCATCAACCAAATGAAAATGTAAAAAAGAGATTAAATGAGCAATTTGCAATGAAATGAATTTGAATTTAATTTTCAAATTTTGTTTTAAGTAACCACATAGTTCCTTCATGTACAAGTCATCATCGCTATTTCAAATTAAGAAAAAAATAAAACTTTGATGAACAATTATGTGTTTATAAGTTTTACAAAAAATTAAAATAAAATATTTGTATATAACATTAAATTTATTATAAATTGTGTATTGAGTCTTAAATCTTTTAGACACAGTCGTTTTTATAATGTCCTTGTCAAAAACAATTTCATTTTAGAAAAAGTTTAAAATATATTAATTTTTGATAGATTCATTTGAAAATTCTATTAACAGAGGATCAATGTCGTATCAGATGTTATGACATCCACTACTGAACAAATTATTAAATTAAGCAGTAAGTAAACAATAACAGTAAGGAACATAGGAAATTGTTTACCCAGTTCGGTGTACAACAACACCTACTCTGAGGGCTACCAAGCCAGGGAGGAAATCCACTATAAGTAGTATTAATTCAGAACTAAACTACCAGTTTACACCCCTCACTTAAAACTACCCAACAATCTCAATCTAATACTAGACCTGATTTCCTACTCACTCCCCCTCAATCACAGCAGTGATGACAACCAAACAACCACAAATAAATTCAACTTGAAGACACACTTCAAACAAATCTTGATCTTTCTTAAAAGCTTCAATCAAGAGACACATCACGCGTGCTTAAAAGCTTAGAGTGACACAACAAATTACAACACAAAACACCCTACTCCAATACAATTATCACAGTGACAATTGCTTGGCTCACAGTAGACCACTAAGAACAATAAACCCTAACGCACAGAATGCAGCACACTGAATTCTTCATGTAAGAATCTCTGCCTCTTCAAGTATGATTACTAATATTCTGATATGCAGAACATGGGCCTTGGGCCTAACAAACACAAATTAGGGTTAACCAAGTTAACCTAATTTCCACATAATCAAGGTGTTAACACACATGTTGTAGATGAGACCTTCTATTATTATCCACTCAGCACTAAATAGATAGTTTCCTAAAATATAGCCTAAGATAAATAAGGAAACATAACAAAAAACATAACAGCCACTGCTGTCAAATACTAATGTCACAACATCCAGCATGACATCCAACTAGATCCGATATTAGCTTACACATTCAAATCATGCAGAACACTACAAAAAGCATGTCATGACATAAGTCAAGACATCATAACACACAAGGATGTTTTACCATAAAATGAAGCCAATCATTAACATCTACATAATTAACGACTTATAAACAACTCATAATAAGCTATGTCAAACATCAATTGACGATTGTTCTTAAGAGGTCTTTCAACCATCGATTATGACAACTTTAATTTGTCTTACTTCAATAATAAAACATGCTATATCATCATTTAGATAAACAAATATAAAATTATTCAACCTGGATGTAATGAACCAATTCGATACGTCGTCATGTGGTAAGAACAAATATAGTCAAGAAACCACTCATTATGAGCATTGGTTGGAAGAAACGCATAATATATTTGCTTTACTTTCCTGAATCATTAGTTTGAACCATATTTGCAAAACTAGATGAACTCTGCTTTCTATTTGGACAATCCATCTTTCAATTCCAAACTGATTGCAACTATAACACTCTTTTTTTATTCTTGGAATTAGACCTCTTATATCCATAACATGCTTCATCCTTATTCCGTTCACGATCTCGGCCTCTTTCACATACAGACCATCGCCTTGAGTTCATTTCTCTACACTCGGTCTCCTTTATAAATGAGACAAAAGTGTAGTAATGACATAAAGAATGATAACATCTTCCTGTAGGTAAGTATAGTAAAAAATTAATCTTATAAACCTAAACACGAGCACAACAAGATTAATTGCACTATCTTCGTAATCAATTTTCAATAAAAGCCTTATTGTCACACCCCAATTTTGTCCCCATCCTTTTTTCATGTAATTTAGCTATAGGCACTTAATTTTCATTTGATGCTAGGATGAAAGGTCCCTAGGTCACGCATCAGTCATTTTTGGTTTTTTTTCATAAGCATGCATCATCTAATGGTCATTGGATCTCATCTTCATACAATAAAGTTAAAGTCAAGACTGAAAAATCAACCTATGGCTTAGAGGAAGTTTTCTTTTTTAATTCACATCATTTTATCCATTCATCATTCATTATCTTTCTCATAAATAAAAGGCATGTTAAAGTCAATAAAAATTCCAAGTGAAGATTCAATATGGTGGTCCAAAGAAATAAAAAATATGAAAAAATTTTCGTGGTACATGACTTTATGTGATGCCATCTCATGTTCAAGTACAAATCTTTATTTCTTGTAATACAAGTATAAAAGCTATTGATTTTCCCATAACAACACAAGGCCGTTGACAAAACTTAATTTCTTAATCAAATTTGAATTTTCATCATGTACTCATCAAGTAAAAAAAATAATTAAAAAAATAAGTTAAAATTTGCACAAATTCGGATTAATTTGAATCTCAACATTGGCTTGCATCACATGAATTACAATTCAAAAGTCCACATGGTTTATAACATGGACAAGTTTGCATCACCTTCTTTGCAATAACATCACTTTTTACAATGGATCATGTATAACATCATACACATTATTACCATCCTCATCATGAATCACCAACCAAATGGAAATGTAAAAAATGAGATTAAAAGTGCAATTTGCAATCAAACGAACTTGAATTTCATTCTCAAGTTTGTTCCAAGTGACCACACTATTTCCAATTATGAAAACAATAAAACAAGATAGAATTGGAGCAATTAAAATTTGAATTTTATTTCAAATTTAGTTTTTTCTATTAATTCTCAGGAATGTTTTAGTTGTTGATTGTTTTGGTCTTCGGAGAGTTTCTCAATTAATGCTTAGAAAATCTTTCAGTACTTGATAATTCTAAGGTTTTTTTATTGAAGACACAACCCCAACAAGTGGGTGGAGCAAACCCATCATATCCCTGGCAAGGTTGAGTTTTCATAAATTCGTCTATCTCATCACCTTTTATGCGAAGGAAAATATTTTAGTCGTTTTGTATCTAATTTTTTTCCACCACTGAGGTATGAAGGTCGTTGTCATTCATACATTCGATTTAAAGGTAATTAGATAATGAAAACTCTCTTAGCTCAATTTTATCCCTACCTTTTTTACTGTCATCTTGCTATAGGCAATTAATTTTCATCTGATGCTAGGATGATAGGTCCCTAGGTCCTGGGTTCACTTATTAGTCATTTTGGGTTTTTTTTCATTAGCATGCCTCATCTCATGGTCATTGGATCTCATCTTCATATAATAAAGTCAAACTCAAGATTGAAAAATAAACCTTTATCTTAGAGGAAAGTTTCTTTATAAATTCACATAATTTCATCTATTCATCATTCATTATCTTACTCATTAAAAAAAGGCCAGTTAAAGTCAATAAAAGGCCAAGTTAAGATTCAACATGGTGGTCCAAAGAAAATAAAAAAGATGAGAATAGTTTGGGGGTACATGACTGTGATGCCATATTTTGTTCAAGTATAAATTTTTTATTTCTAGTAATTCAAGTATCAACGCTCTTGACTTTTCCCATTACTACACAAGGTCGTTGACAAAATTTGATTTTTTTAACATACTTAACTTTTCATCATGTAATCATTAAGTCAAAACAAAAAATTTTAAAAAGATAAGTTAGAATTTTCACAAATTTGGATTAATTTGTATCTCAACATTGGCTTGCTTCATATGAGTTACAAATCAATTGTCCACATGTTTTATATCATGGACAAGTTGGCATCACCTTCTTTACATCAACATCACTTTTTACAATGGATCATGTACAACATCATACACATTATCACCATCATCATGAATCACCAACCAAATAAAAATATAAAAAAGAGATTAAAAGAGCAATTTGCAATGAAATGAATTTGAATTTTATTTTCAAGTTTTGTTCCATGTGACCACATGGTTCCTTCATGTACAAGTCATCATCACTATTTCAAATTAAGATAAACAATAAAACAAAATAGAAATTAAGCAATTAAAATTTGAATTTTATTTCGAATTTATTTTTTTTATTAATGCTTAGAGAATCTTATTGTTTTTTATCGTTTTAGTCTTCAAAGAGTTTCTTTGTTAATGCTTAGAGAATGTTTCAGTAGTTGATGTTTCCAAAAAAATTCATTGAATCCTAAACCCTAAACGGTAGGTCCTTAGATCATGGCGACACTCATCAATCATTTTTTTCATTAGCATGCATCATCTCATAGTGATTGGATCTCATCTTCATACGATAAAGTCAAAGTCAAGAATAAAAAATCAAACTTTTGCTTAGAGGAAGTTTTCTTTCTAAATTCACATCATCTCATCCATTCATCATTAGTTATCATTCTCATTAATAAAAGGCTGAATAAAGTCAATAAAAAGGAAAAGTTAAGATTCAACTTGTGGTCTAAAGAAATAAAAAAGATGAGAAAAGTATGGGGGTACATGACTATATGTGATGCCATCTCTTGTTAAAATACATAGTTTGATTTCTTTTGAATCAAGTGCCATTACTCATGACTTTTCTCAATTCTACACAAGGTTTTTTGACAAAATTTGAATTTTAAAAAAAATTGAATTTTCATCATGTAATCATCAATTCAAAACAAAAAAATTAAGAAAAGAGCAATTTTCATCTCTTATATGTGATGCAATCTCTTATTTAAGTACAATTTTTAATTTATAGTAATACAAGTATCAGAGCTCTTGACTTTTCCCATTACATCACAAGGCCGTTCACAAAATTTGATTTTTTTAATCAAAATTGACTTTTCATCATGTATTCATCAAGTCAAAACAAAACAATTAAAAAAAATAAGTTAAAATTTGCACAAATTCGAATTAATGTGAATCTCAACACTGGCTTGCATCACATAAGTTACAATTAAAAAGTCCACATGGTTTTTATCATGGGCAAGTTTGCATCACCTTCTTTTCAACAACATAACTTTATAAAATGGATCATGTACAACATCATACGCATTGTCACCATCATAATCATTAATCACCAACCAAATGAAAATCTAAAAAAGAGATTAAAAGAGCAATTTACAATGAAATGAATTTGATTTTCAAATTTAAAGTTTTTATCCAAGTGACCACATGGTTCCTTCATGTACAAGTCATCATCACTATTTCAAATTAAGAAAAAAATAAAACAAAATAGATTTGGAGCAATTAAAATTTGAATTTTGTTTTAAAATTTTATTTTTTCTAATAATGCTCAAAGAATCTTTCTGTTTTTTAATGTTTTAGTCTTCAGAGAGTTTCTTAGTTAATGCTCGGAGAATCTTTCAATAGTTGATGTTTCCAAAGTTCTTCATTGAAGGCTAAACCCTAAACGGTGGGTAGATGCTTACCCATCATATCCCTAGCAAGGTTGAGTCTTCATGAAATAATTTATCATATCACCTTTCATGCTGTCATACCCCAAAATTTTCCCTCTTATATTCAATCAAAGGTTCCTCAATTGCCCAAGAGCACTCAGGGTTCTATCAGACAAAGCTCTTCCTGATCCAGGATCTCCAAAACTAGGGTTTGCATTTTATCAAAGGAGTTTGAATCTCTAAGGCCTCAAATGTACCTCAAAGTATCTCATATGTCTTAAAGAATCTCCATCTCAAAAGTCAAGCTTCAACTCCAATGATTGCTCATTCAATGGCTCAGATGATCCACAGTCGACTAGTTTGACCTAAAAAGTCAACTATGGTCAAAGTATAGTCAAAACTCCTGATTTTTGGTTAACATCAATATTATGAAGTATCATTCATCATTTTATAAAAGGTTTATCATGATTCATCAAGGAAAATATTCAAAATCAACAAAGGGGATAGTTACTAAATTAGGGTTTTTGGTCTAAAAAGTCAACTGTACTTTGACCAGGCATAACTTTCACATGGAACATCATAAATTTCTCACTCAAAGCCTATTTTGAAGGAAATTCGATTCTCTACAACTTTGTATCTCACATGCCAAGGCCATAAATGCTTCATTTGGGAGATATGGTACAAAGGACTATAGGTCCATTTCAAAAGTCAACCAAAAGCAGTTTTTTGTCAAAGGGCATATCATCACGATAAAATCTCCAAATGAAAAATGTGTTCCAAAGGGGCATGTAGAGGACATCTTGAGGTTTACAAAAAGTCCTAGAACTTATCCATATCTTAAAAATTGAGGGATATATGCCTTGTCAAAGTTGGGCAATTTTGGAGGCAAAATGTGAAATAAAAGTGGTTCAAATTGGAGTTTCTTGCAAATGGGCCTAACTTTTTAAGCTTTAATATTGATCCACAAGTTATCCAAGTCATCAAATTCATTTTCCACGAATTATTATATTTTATTTGATTTTATAGGGTTTTTTATTCATTTAAATGGTGATTAAAAGTCAAATAAATCAAGTGAAAATCAAATATTTGATTAGAGGCCTCATAATGATCAATTCCAATCAACAATTACACTATATTTTAATATAATTTTCGTCCATAAGGAGATTGGAAAGAGAAGGAGCAATATTGATCAAATTTGGAAAGATTAAATTCAAGTTTCAATCAAATTTTCAATTTCATAAATCATGGATATTTGATTCAATTCTTTAACCTAATAAGCTCCACTATAAGTATAGAAGTTAGGGAAATGCATTAGGGGAGAAATTTCTGGAAAAAGAGCCATATTCAAGAAGCAAAAATTCATCAAGAACTTGAAATCGGTTTTGAAGAATTAAGGCGTTTCAAAGGGATCTGAAGCTTGCAAAACGTTCCTTGGATCATCATGAAAGCTATCTGGATTGTTGCACTACACCAACACCACCAGAATCATCTCCATATAGGCCAAGGTAAGTCTCTTTAAACTTGAACTCGATTACGATATTTCATGCATCTCCATTGAATTTTGTTTGCATATTATGAACCCCCAGCCTAGCCACATTCAACAAAAGCCTATTTTTTTATTATTTTTTTTATATTGTTAATATAATTATAATTAACTTAATATATTTAACTATATTATAATTTGATTTTTGAATTAAATTAATAATAAATTAATATTAGGATTTTATTTATTATTCGTTTCGACTGAATTAATCGGTCGCGATGGTTAATAATCAATTAATTTAATTAATTAAATCCAAATAAGGTTTTATTTTGCTAAAAGGTTATAACCATCTTATTGACTACGATGATTAACATGTTTTTATCAAATTCGTTATTATTTGTAATCGAATCTATCGATTATGATAGATAACGATAAAATTTATTTAAAATACACTTATTTGCTATTCGTGATGATCGAATCTATCGATCAGAATGGTCAGCATTCCTTCATCTAATTCGTTAACTATGGTGATCAAACCTATTGATCATCGCACCTAACGGAAACATATTAAATCACGGTTGCACACCATTTAAAACACATCAAACCAAAACTATGGATTTTCATCACTTCGACAAGGTAATTCAAAATACCTTGCAAACCACAAATTTCAAAACTACCATAAGGTAATTCAAAATACCTTCAAACAATTTCATAATCAATTCTAAGGCGTACAACCCTGCCCCGAACTACGTAGACTCTGATCCTCCATAAGGAGGTACGTAGGCACTTGGTAACAAGGCGAGTCCCCTTCCCAAAAAACTCCAATCAGGTTCGAATCTTACCGTTCACCCTTGAAAGCATAAACCTTGCCTTAACATTTTTAGCCACAAATTTTACCTTAAACTTAAAAGCTTAGGAAAGGGTTAAGGGTGCCTAACACCTTCCCTTGACCTGAATATAATAACTTACCCCGAATCTCTTAACTGCATAGGGTTTCCTATTCGCCCTGGTAGAATAGGTGGCGACTCTAAAAATCTTAATTTTTTAGGGCAGGTTGCTACAGCTGGCGACTCTGCTGGGGACACTATAATGGTGAATTTTTATGCTCCTATAGTTTAGACAGGGTTTAGGTTTTTGATAAATTTTTTAGGTTTTTGGCGAATTTTTTAGGGTTTGGCTAATTTGCCATAATTAGGGTTTTGGATTAGGATTTAGGTTTTATTTCTTTTCTTTTTTATTTAAATATTTAAATTTTTATTTATATATTTATTTACAATTTCGAGGATTTAGGTTTTTTCTTTCCTTTTTATATTTAAATATTTAAATCTTTATTTATATATTTATTTACAATTTCTAGGATTTAGGTTTTCACATTTAATATTTAAATTTTTATTTATGTATTATTTTACAATTTCGTTTATTTACAATAATGTCGTTTATTTGAATATCTGTTTGTTTTATTGCATTTTTTGGGTTATATAAATTGCTGTTAAAACCTAAGTGTGGGAATTATCCTTAAGATCAGGGGGGACTTGAATTGCCTACGAGTCTTATTGATAATTCCACTCAGAGTGGGTTGGATATCCGGAAATGTCTGATACGAGACTTGACTTTGTTGAGGGCAGGACTTGGTATTTGGCTGATCTCTCTGGGAACCTACCCCAAAAACTTGAACCTCATGGATAAATGAGTTGTTCTAAAATCCAAAGAGACAAAAAGTCTCGGAGGTTACGAACGACCCCATGAGACCTTCTAGAACATACCAATGGGAAGGGTAGACTCCCTAAGCCGTCATGCCGAACCTATGAACTTAGGGCTTATATGCTTATGTGTATATTATATGTTTACAATTTATATGCCGCGAATATTTGCGTAATTTTGCAGGTGTTCATAGGCGTTCCCTAGCCTGTAGGGATTGGGTTTCCAAGATCATGTTCTTCCCACGAAGGACATCTCCATTTACGCACGTCGATTGGCCTCTCGATGGCCATGAGGTTTAGTGACTGTCTTGAACGGTCACCCCATGCTTGCTCCTACGCATTCCCTAGCCTGTAGGGATTCTATTTCTAAAATCGCATTCTTCCCACGAAGGACATCTCCATTTAGGCACATCGATTGGCCTCTCGATGGCCATGAGATTTAGTGACTGTCTCGAACGGTCACCCCGTGCTTGCTCCTACGCACTCCCTAGCCTGTAGGGATTTTCTTTTATGTCCATGTGTTTTTACAATGACTTCGTCTTTCCCCTAAGGATGTCGTCGTTAACATACGTCGATCGGCCTCTCGATGGCCCTGAGATCTAGTGATTGTCTCGAACAGTCACCCCATGCTTGCTCTCGCGCATCCCCTAACTTGTAGGGTTTGGATCTCCATTTATACATCTTTCATCCCTAGCCTGTAGGGATTTCACTTCGTCTGATATCGTCCTTAGACAGGTTATGTTCCGCATAGAGAACCTTCCCACGAGGGACAACTTCATTGGTACACGTCGAACGGCCTCTCGATGGCCATGTGATTTGGTGACTGTCTTTAACGGTCACCAGCTGCTACCTTCTGCGTACTCCCTAATCTAAGGGATTTCCATTGGCGCGTCATAACATCTAGCTTGCAAGGATTTCACTAGGGTCTAATGTCACCTCTAAGGCTATCCTTAGGGTTATATCTGTCGCACGTCTGTATTGCATATAAGGAGTCACCATATACAAAAAAAAGAGGAGTCTTTTTCATACGCATGCATTTGCATTTGCATGCATTCATACATTTACATTTGCATTTCTATCCTCGCCCGCATCCTTACTTGCCGTGCTAGCCGATTTCCCGAAACTGGCGAAAAAAATCAAGAGGATCACAAACCATGGAGAAAGGAGGAGGATAAATTATTGAGAATGATCTTGGTCTTACTAAGGAAAAAGGATGTCTTTCACCATGCCAGCCGCATGTCCATGCCTTGTCGTAACAAGATTATAAATACAATAAAGGTTATCGTCGAGCAAGGATTAGTTCTATAAAGAAGTTCCCTCATAGATACACTCAAGAGGTATCTAGTCATAAAGGGGTTCATCTTAGAACATAGCAAGGCTTACAAAAACGCTTTGTGATAACTTGAGTGGCAAGGGGCAATATCCTGAACAAAGACGCATAACTACGATGGAGGGAATGCGACATATGTTAACTCTCCACCAAGGGGAAAAAGAGTCATAGGTTCTCTATATCAATCTACGAATTCTAAAGGTTACGAACGGTGTGATACTATTCCTAGAAAAAGATAAAGAGGTTCAGTCAAAGGAAACTCATGAAGTTCCAAAACAACGAAAACCCACCGCTAACAATTTATTCCCGACAGGTTTGACGTGCCCAAGGAGAATTCAAGGTTACCCTTTACTTTTACAAGTCTAGGAACTAAGGAGTAAAACAAGGTCAACGGATTTACAAAGGAGATTGTCCCTAGGATCAATAGGTTTTGTCATGCTCAGAAATTCAACCCCTACGATCGCTAAGTGTTACTCAGGATAAAAGGTGTACCTTAAGATTAGTAATACTAATGGGATGACCGTGCAGGTTTCGGAGTCAATTCATTCGCTTCATTCGCTCACTACTACGACTTTCTACTCGCACACTTCTATGCTATTTTCAATTTCAAATTTAGGATTATTAACAAACATAAAGGAGAATGACGAATACAAATAACTAAATCTTGCTGAAGGTATGCTTTCAAGGTAAGACCGAGCCGACGATGTACAGACATTGTTTCAATTCCTAAATAGTGGAGAAATAAGGATGTTAATCCCTTGTCACCCCCCTAGAGCCAGGAGTTGGGGTTTGTTTCTACTTTTCAAATAAACCTTAATTTCAACCAGGGGCAGGGTAGATTTCGACTAATTCAATGGTGTATTTTGGTTGTCAAGAGAATCAGTCAATCCAAGCAAGGATTCAAGCATAAGGGTCAAGCAAAGGTTGAAGCAAAGGTTCAAGCATAAGGATCAAGCAAAGGTTTAAGCATATCTTCTTCCTCGCGTTCATTCAAGATCAAGGAAGCAATAGAGATAACACTCACAACATTGTCTTCCTCAATACATCATTCAAGATCGAGGACGTATCAAAGTCGAAGCTTACAAATCAAAATCAACATGGCAGTCACAACATTCAATATTCACGGATCAATATTTCAAAAGGAGCATTCAAAAAAAAAGGAGGAAAGCGCCCGCTAAGTCAAAATGGAAAACTCCATGAAAGAAAACAAAAATGACTTAGGCAAAAATTAGGGCATCCCGATGGATCAAACTCAAAGGAATTGGTTCATGCAAAAATAAGGGATAAAAAGACAAAGGAGAAATACAAAGAATAATCTTGTGATTGCTAAATCATCGAAGCGTCCCGTCAATGCTTGGATCTTTACAACATTTTTCCATCGGTGCTTGGATCTCTACTAAGGTTTTTAACCAACATCAAAACTGAAGCGATTCTCTTGCAAACAAAGCACATTCATTGGATTAGGTGAATTTTTAGGATTTGGAGAACATCAAGGAGAAAGGGGTGGGTTAAATAAACTTTGAGCCTTATATCTGTTGTTTCTTAAACCATGAACCAGGCCAAGTTACAACATTCAAAAGTCCTAATTGAGGCAAGGTTAACTACGAAAGCATATTAAGCAGGATTTTGTTATATTGACTCCTAGGTTTGTTAAAACTATTTCTAACCACTGCGCTTCTTCAAGCATTCATTTCTAATCATCCAGTCCTAATTCATAACGGACTTCGATCCCAAAACTTGCATACGCATTGCATTGGAGTAACTTCTCAAAGGGTACAACATCATCTACGAACATACACTTAGCACTCAAGGAGATCTCGAAATTGGTTAATCAAAGGCGATCATTTATAATAAAGACTCTTGAATGAGGGAACCACATCCAGAGGGTTCTCCTAAACAGGGGAAAAATTTCAAGGATTATAGGGGCATACGATCAAACATCCTATTAACTAGGGGCATTCATCCTAAGGTTCAATCGACTTTGGTCACATCTCGAAGCAATAACAATCAGGGGCATGTCAAACATGGGAGGAATTCAAACTAAAAGGATAGAACACATTGGATAGCCCTCCATATCCTGGAGATCAAGGGCATACCCCTCAATCTAATGACAAGGTTACTTCTCGGAGCACTTCCTTCATTGCTTGGAGATCAGAAGCACCTTTTTCCACTAAACATTGGGGCATTGGATATCAAATCCATAAGGTAAACAAGTCAAAGGTTAAAGCTGTGGATAGCCTCAAAAGGCTAAAAGGATGAAGAACTTCAAAAGGCTAAAGGCGTGGAAAAACCTCAAAAGGTTAAAGGTGTGAAGAACCTCTAAAGGTCAAAGGTGTGGAGAATCTCCAAAGGTTAAAGGTGTGGGGAATTTCAAGAGGTTAAAGGTGCGAATTGCTAAAGGTTAAAGACGTGGAGAACTTCGAAAGTCAAAGGCGTGGAGTAATTCAAAGGGTCAAACCGGGGCAAGACGCACAGCAAAAGGAAAAGGCGTTCCCACACCTTAAAACATCCGACAAATCTTTCTCCTAACTACGGTCTTCAAGTTAAAAAAAACAAGGATTGGGAAGTCGCGCTAGCATTCAACAACCTTATAACATTAGCAAGCTATGCACGCTTTTGGCTACCAGCAGCCTAGCATTGGAGCATCATGCAAATATACATAACTCATGCATTACATACATTGGTTGATACATTACACCACACCTTTTTTAGGTAGTCTTCTTTAAGACAAATTTTATCCTTTCTAGGAACCTCTTCAGGTAGTTTTCTCTAAGACGAATTGTCATCCTTTCCAGGAACCTCTCCAGGTAGTCTTCTTTAAGACATTATTTTTCTAAGAACCTTTCTAGGTAGTCTTGTTTAAGAAGTATCACATCCTTTCCATGAACCTTTTTAGGTAGTCTTCTTTAAGGCATTTCTGATCCTTTCCAGGAACCTTTTTAGGTAGTCTTCTTTAAGACATT
Source organism: Vicia villosa (assembly GCF_029867415.1). Classification (NCBI taxonomy): domain Eukaryota; kingdom Viridiplantae; phylum Streptophyta; class Magnoliopsida; order Fabales; family Fabaceae; genus Vicia; species Vicia villosa. Next base: position 82,397 of record NW_026706025.1, on the reverse strand, counting down.
TCTGATCCTTTCCAGGAACCTTTTTAGGTAGTCTTCTTTAAGACATTTCTGGTCCTTTCCAGGAACCTTTTTAAGTAGTATTCTCTAAGATATTTCTTCCCGAGATTTGTTTAAAGCACAGTATTCTTTAAGACATTCCTTATCCTTTCTAAGAACCTTTTCAGGTAGTCTTCTTTAAGACAAATTTTATCCTTTCTAAGAACCTTTTCAGGTAGTCTTCTTTAAGACAAATTTTATCCTTTCTAAGAAACTTTTCAGGTAGTCTTCTTTAAGACAAATTTTCATATCCATTCCAGAAGCCTTTTCAGGTAGTCTTAAAGAAGACATTATTTTGTTCCACTCAATCAACATATACATAAGCATAAACATTACCAAGCCGGCATAAGCATAGTCGCTACATGTTTTAAACAGGTTCAATGGGCTTATGGAGATAAAATCTTGGGATTAGCATATATACATATGCATCCACATAAGCATTCGAGTCAACATCATAAGACATCTACATGGTACAAAGTCAGGATCATAGGCATCTACACGCTACGCATTACACACCACGCTTCACACACTACGCTTTACACGCTATGCTTTACACACTATGCTTCGCACGCTGACTTGGTACAGACATCATATACAACGCCAAGTCTCTGGCTTTCATATTTCTAAATTCTGCGGATATGCCGAAGAAATTTGGTGCAAGTAAGGTTGCTAGAACCATAGCAAACGATTCCTTTTATGCAGGTAAACTTGTCCGAACTAGGGCAAGTGACTCCTATTGGTGCAGGTGAGCTTGCTAGAACTATGGCAAGTGATCTTTTGGGGTTACACAAACTACGATAGTAAGTAGGTACGACCAAATACGTAGACTTACTAGAGCTATAGTAAGTGGGTCATACCATCAACGATAAACTTACTGAAACTACGATAGTAAGTAGGTACGACCAACTGCGAAGACTTACTAGAGCTATAGTAAGTGGGTCATACCATCTACGATAAACTTATTGAAACTACGATAGTAAGTAGGTACGACCAACTGCGAATACTTACTAGAGCTATAGTAAGTGGGTCATACCATCTATGATAAACTTATTGAAACTACGATAGTAAGTAGGTACGACCAACTGCGAAGACTTACTAGAGCTATAGTAAGTGGATCATACCATCTACGATAAACTTACTGAAACCACGATAGTGAGTGGGTATACCAACTGCGACGACTTACTAAAACTATAGTAAGTGGGTTACCTACAAACTGCAAAACCTTGCTAGCACTATAGCAAGTTAACTATCTTGTACACAACAAACTGCGAGTCGTCGCAATTGATAGCTACGTTTATTCATCACATTAGTCCCTCGGCAGTGATCTTCTTCAAGACTACAAAGGGTTTTACAAAGGGTTTTACAACAGGGTTCCTCAATCGGGTTTATTCATCACGTTAGTCCCTCGGCAGTGATCTTCTTCAAAACTTTGCCAAAAACAAACAAGGGTTTTATTTGTTCTTCTTCTTTTCCAAAGATACTAACATACTTCAACTAACATAGCCAATAGTCATGCATCATTCAATTACATACCTCATTCATACATAATGCATATACATACATTGCTCTCATTTATTTTGAGAAGCTCACTACATCATACATCACATGCATCATGACATTGCTTAAAATTAAGGTTGCCTTTTCAGGCCATGCTACAATCAAAACACGTGGTTCCTTCCAAAAAAGCATCTGCTTCACATTCTAAAAAAAAAGGAGAGAAAGAGGGGTATTTACCTTGGATGGCATCTTTAAGCCCATTTCCCACGGAACTTATTCCTAACAAATGCAAATTTCAGGGCATTTCAGTGTTCAATCATCTTCTACCTTTAGATCATGATAGGCAGACGTGCCTATCTGACTCTTCAGGTTTAAGAAGATTGAACAGGGGCAGCTGTCATACCCCAAAGTTTGCCCTCTTATATTCAATCAAAGGTTCCTCAATTGCCCAAGAGCACTCAGGGTTCTATCAGACAAAGCTCTTCTTGATCCAGGATCTCCAAAACTAGGGTTTGCATTTTATCAAAGGAGTTTGAATCTCTAAGGCCTCAAATGTACCTCAAAGTATCTCATATGTCTCAAAGCATCTCCATGTCAAAAGTCAAGCTTCAACTCCAATGATTGCTCATTCAATGGCTCAAATGATCCACACTCGACTAGTTTGACCTAAAAAGTCAACTATGGTCAAAGTATAGTCAAAACTCCTGATTTTTGGTTAACATCAATATTATGAAGTATCATTCATGATTTGATCAAAGGTTTATCATGATTCATCAAGGAAAATATTCAAAATCAACAAAGGGGATAGTTACTAAATTAGGGTTTTTGGTCTAAAAAGTCAACTGTACTTTGACCAGGCATAACTTTCACATATCATCACGATAAAATATCCAAATGAAAAATATGTTCCAAAGGGGCTTGTAGAGGACATCTTGAGGTTTCCAAAAAGTCCTAGAACTTATCCATATCTTAAAAATTGAGGGATATATGCCTTGTCAAAGTTGGGCAATTTTGGAGGCAAAATGTGAAATAAAAGTGGTTCAAATTGGAGTTTCTTGCAAATGGGACTAACTTTTTAAGCTTTAATCTTGATCCACAAGTTATCCAAGTCACCAAATTCATTTGCCACGAATTATTAGATTTTATTTGATTTTATATGGTTTTTTATTCATTTAAATGGTGATTAAAAGTCAAATAAATCAAGTGAAAATCAAATATTTGATTAAAGGCCTCATAATGATCAATTCCAATCAACAATTACACTATATTTCAATATAATTTTCGTCCATAAGGAGATTGGAAAGAGAAGGAGCAATATTGATCAAATTTGGAAAGATTAGATTCAAGTTTCAATCAAATTTTTAATTTCATAAATCATGGATATTTGATTCAATTCTATAACCTAATATGCTCCACTATAAGTATAGAAGTTAGGGAAATGCATTAGGGGAGAAGTTTCTGGAAAAGGAGCCATATTCAAGAAGCAAAAATTCATTAAGAACTTGAAATCGGTTTTGAAGAATTAAGGCGTTTTAAAGGGATCTGAAGCTTGCAAAACGTTCCTTGGATCATCCTGAAAGCTATCTGGATTGTTGCACTACACCAACACCCCCCAGAATCATCTCCATATAGGCCAAGGTAAGTCTCTTTAAACTTGAACTCGATTACGATAATTCATGCATCTCCATTGAATTTTGTTTGCATATTATGAACCCCCAGCCTAGCCACATTCAACAAAAGCCTGTTTTTTTATTATTTTGTTTATATTCATAATATAATTATAATTAACTTAATATATTTTACTATATTATAATTTGATTTTTGAATTAAATAATAAAATTAATATTAGGATTTTATTTATCATTCGTTTCGACTGAATTAATCGGTCGCGATGGTTAATAATCAATTTATTTAATTAATTAAATCCAAATAAGGTTTTATTTTGCTAAAAGGTTTTAACCATCTTATTGGTTACGATGATTAGCATGTTTTTATCAACTATCGATTATGAGGGATAACGATAAAATTTATTTAAAATACACTTATTTGCTATTCGTGATGATCGAATCTATCGATCAGAATGGTCAGCAATCCTTCATCTAATCCGTTAACTATGGTGATCAAACCTATTGATCATTGCACCTAATGAAAACATATTAAATCAGGTTTGTACAAAATTTAAAACACATCAAACCAAAACTACGGATTTTCATCACTTCGACAAGGTAATTCAAAATACCTTGCAAACCACAAATTTCAAAACGAAGGTAAGGTAATTCAAAATACCTTCAAACAATTTCATAATCAATTCTAAGGCGTACAACCCTGCCCCGAACTACGTAGACTCTGATCCTCCATAAGGAGGTACGTAGGCACTTGGTAACAAGGCGAGTCCCCTTCCCAAAAAACTCCAATTAGGTTCGAATCTTACCGTTCACCCTTGAAAGCATAAACCTTGCCTTAACATTTTTAGCCACAAATTTTACCTTAAACTTAAAACCTTAGGAAAGGGTTAAGGGTTCCTAACACCTTCCCTTGACCTGACTATAATAACTTACCCCAATCTCTTAATTGCGTAGGGTTTCCTATTCGCCCTGGTAGAATAGGTGGCGACTCTAAAAATCTTAATTTTTTAGGGCAGGTTGCCACACATGCGAAGGACAAATTTTATGTCTTTTTGTATTTAGTTATGTTCCACCATAAAGGTATGAAAATCATTCGGTCATTCAGGCTAGAGGAAATTAAATAATAGAAGCCTTTCATGTCATTTGAATATTGGCACCTAATTTTTATCTAATGCTAGGATGAAAGGTCCTTAGGTCATGTCGTCACTCATCAGTCATTTTAGGATTTTTTTTTCATCAACATGTATCATCTCATGATCATTGGATCTCATCTTCATACAATGAAGTCAAAGTCAAGACTGAAAAATCAACCTTTTGCGTACAGGAGGTTTTCTTTCTAAATTCATGCATCTTATCCATTCATCATTCATTGTCATGCTCAATAATAAAAGGTTAAATAAAATCAATAAAACGGAAAAGTTAAGATTCAACTTGGTGGTCTAATGAAAAAAAGAAGATGAGAAAAGTTTGGGGGGGTACATGACTATATGTGATGCAATCTCATGTTCATGTATAAAATTTTATTTCTTTTGAATCAAGTTTCAATGCTCGTGACTTTTCTCACTTCAACACAAGGTTGTTGACAAAATTTGAATTTTTAACAAACTTGAACTTTCATCATGTAATCATTAATTCAAAAAAAAAAACTAAGTTAGAATTTGCACAAATTTGGATTAATTTGAATCTCAACATTAACTCGAAACATATTAGTTATAATTCAATTGTCCACATGGTTTTTATCATGGAAAAGTTTTCATCACCTTCATTGCATCAAAATCATTTTATACAATGTATCTTGACCAAAATCATTTTATGGAAAAGTTTGCATCACCTTTTTTTGCATCAACATCCCTTTTCACATTCGATCATGGATAACATCATATAAATTATCACCATCATCATCATGAATCACAAACCAAATGAAAATGTACAAGAGACATTAAAAGAGAATTTTGAAATCAAATGAATTTGAATTTCATTTTCAAGTTTGTTCCAAGTGACCACACGGTTTCTTCTTCTACAAGTCATCATCCCTATTTCAACTTAAGAAAACTATAAAACAAGATAGAATAAGAGCAATTAAAATTTTAATTTTATTTCAAATTTAGTTTTTTTTATTATTTCATAGGAATATTTTAGGTGTCAATTGTTTTGGTCTTCAGAGAATTCCTCAGTTAATGCTTGAAAAATCATTCAGTAGGTGATAATTCCACGGTTTTTTATTGAAGGCACAACCCTAACAGGTGGGTGGAGCAAACCCATCATATCCTTGGCAAGGTTGAGTCTTCATGAATTCGTCTATCTCACCACCTTTTATGCGAATGAAAAAAATTTGGTCTTTTGTATCTAATTATCTTCCACCATAAAGATATGAAGGTTGTTGTCATTCGTACATTTGGTTTAAAAGTAATTAAATAATGGCAGTTGTCCCACCTCAATTTTATCCCTAACCTTTTTTTAATGTCATATTTCTATAGGCAATTAATTTTCATCAGATGCTTGGTTGAAATGTCCTAAGGTCATGGTTGTACTTATCAGTCAGTTTTTTTCATCAACATGCATCATGTCATGGTCATTGGATCTCGTCTTCATATAATAAAGTCAAGTTAAAATTGAAAAATCAACTTTTTTCTGAAGGTTGAGAAAACACTTAGAAGGGGGGGGGGGTTGAATAAGTGGGTTTTAAAACTTTATGAAGGAAAGATAGTCAGAACATAGTTATTTTTATTCTGGTTCACCATCTCAATAAGGCTACCTCCAGTCCACCCCCAACAAGGTGATTTGCCTATCTCAACAGAGGTCTTAATCCACTATAATCAGAACTTGATTACACTTGCATGACCAACTGCCGTGATTCACAATACAATGCACGAGCCAAACTACTGGTGACTAACAATCTTCTAAGACTCAACTAGTCCTAGACTTCTTGAGAATTGTGACCCAACTGGTCTCTCAAGGACTCAATTACCACGTAACTTTTGTTGACAGTGTATTGTTTTGCTTCTAGAAAGCTGTAATAACAACTGTGATATTTCACTATGACTAAGTACAGAATAACGAACTCAGAATGTGAATAAGAAAATTTAGCTTCAGAGAGTTTTTCTTCACACTTGATGATTTATCAGAGTTGCAGTGTTCTTGTGTGTTCTTTCTTGTTTTCTTCTATTTCGCTCGTTGTTTTTTCTTCAAACGATCATGAGTATATATAGCTTTAGAATTTTTGACCGTTATCTTCAAAGCTTGCATTCAGCATTAAATGGTTTGCGTGTTGTCTTTGCTTTTGCTGTATTCAAGGATTTGCATGTGGATAGCTTCTTCAATCAACCTTGGGAATTACGCTTTTGGAGTGTTGCAGTCGTTTTGCTAATGATTATGTCTACAACGGTTTAATTTGAATCAATCTACGTAAACTTCTATTCAGTCTTTATTTTTCAACTTCTGTTGTGAATGTATTTACGGTGTTCTGGTGTAATATCAGAAGTTGCTTTCAGCGGTGTTAATTTGAATCATTCCTTATAATCTTTTGTTCAACCTTGTTCTTTAACTTCTGTTGTAGATATGTTAGCAGCGTGCGGTATCAGAAGTTCCTTTATGACTTGTGTTGTGTTTCTCTAGATCCTCATGAGTGCCAAGTTCTGATTGCTGGTACTGGTACATCTTCTGAAATTAGAACCATATGATTAGAGTACCATGTTTGCTTTATACAAAATTTGTTTGCTTGTTATCATCAAAACACTAAAATATGATTAGAAGCAAACTATGTTCTAACATTGTCTTAGAGGAAATTTTCTTTATAAACTAACATCATATCATCCATTCATCATTCACTATCTTTCTCATTAATAAAAGGCTAGTTGAATTTCATAAAAAGGCCAAGTTAAAATTAAACTTAGTGGTCCAAAGAATTAAAAAAGGTTGAGAAAAGTTTAGGGGTACATGACTATATGTGATTCCATCTCTTATTTAAGTACAGATTTTTATTTATAGTAATACAAGTATCAAAGCTCTTGACTTTTCCCATTACAACTCAAGGTCGTTGACAAAATTTGATTTTTTAATCAAATTTGACTTTTAATCATGTAATCATCAAGTCAAAATAAAACAATTAAAAAAATAAGTTAAAATTTGCACTAATTCGGATTAATTTGAATCTCAATATTGGTTGGCATCACATGAGTTATAATTCAAAAGTCCACTTGGTTTTTAACATGGACAAGTTTTCATCACCTTATTCGGAACAACATTACTTTTTACGATGGATCATGTACAACATCATACGCATTGTCACCATCATAATCATTAATCACCAACCAAATGAAAATCTAAAAAAGAGATTAAAAGAGCAATTTGCAATGAAATGAATTTGAATTTCAGATTTCAAGTTTTTTTTCCTAGTGACCACATGTTTCCTTCATGTATAAATCATCAACACTATTTCAAATTAAGAAAAAAATAAAACAAAATAGAATTAGAGCAATTAAAATTTGCATTTTATTTTAAAATTTGGTTTTTTCTATTTATGCTCAGAGAATCTTTTTGTTTTTTATTGTTTTAGTCATCGGAGAGTTTCTCAGTTAATGCTGAGAGAATCTTTCAATAGTTGATGTTTCCAAAGTTTTTTATTGAAGGTTAAACCCTAAACAGTGGCTGGAGGCTAACCCATCATATCACTGCCAAGGTTGAGTCTTCATGAAATCATCTATCTCATCACCTTTCATGGGATGGACAAATTTTAAGTCTTTTGTATTTATTTATGTTCCACCATAAAGATATGAAGGTTATTGTCATTCATACATTCAGTTTAAAGGTAATTAAATAAGGACAGCTGTCACACCTCAATTATATCCCTACCCTTTTTTAATTTCATCTTGCTATAGGCAATTAATTTTAATTATATGCTAGGATGAAATGTCCCTAGGTCATGGCGTTACTTATCAGTCAGTTTTTTTTTTCATCAGCATGTATCATCTCATGGTCATTGGATCTCATCTTCATATAATAAAGTCAAGTCAAGATTGAAAAATCAACCTTTGTCTTAAAGGAAATTTTCTTTATAAACTCACATCTTATCATCCATTCATCATTCGTTATCTTTCTCATTAATAAAAGGCTAGTTAAAGTTAATAAAAAGGCAAAGTTAAAATTCAACTTAGCGCTCCAAAGAATTAAAAAAGATGAGAAAAGTCTAGGGGTACATGACTATATGTGAATCCATCTCTTATTTAATTACAAATTTTAATTTATAGTAATACAAGTATCAAAGCTCTTGACTTTTCCCATTACAACACAAGATCGTTGACAAAATTTGATTTTTTAATCATAATTGACTTTTCATCATGTATTCATCAAGTCAAAATAAAACAATTAAAAAAAGGGTTAAATAATTTTTTGGTCCCTATAAAATTTGCAGTTTCATTTTTAGTCCCTCCCTGCCTTTAGGCAACGGTTTTAGCTGGTTTTGACAACGTTTTTTTCGTAAAATGAAAAGTGCAATATTTATAGGGACCAAAAACTTATTTAACCCTTAAAAACATAAGTTAACATTTGCACAAATTCGGATTAATTTGAATCTCAACATTGACTTGCATCAAATGAGTTACAATTGAATAGTCCACATGGTTTTTAACATGAACAAGTTTGCATCACCTTCTTTGCAACAACATCACTCTTTACAATGGATCATGTACAACATCATACACATTGTCACCATTATAATCATTAATCACCAACCAAATGAAAATCTAAAAAAGAGATTAAAAAAGCAATTTGCAATGAAATGAATTTGAATTTCAAATTTTAAGTTTTTTTCCAAGTGACCATATGATTCCTTCATGTATAAGTCATCAACACTATTTAAAATAAGAAAAAATAAAACAAAATAGAATTGGAGCAATTCAAATTCGAATTTTATTTTAAAATTTGGTTTTTTTATTAATGATCAGAGAATCTTTCTGTTCTTTATTGTTTTAGTCTTCAGAGAGTTTCTCAGTTAATGCACAAAGAATCTTTCAATAGTTGATGTTTCCAAAGTTTTTCATCGAAGGCTAAACCATAAACGGTGGGTGGAGGCTAACCCATCATATCCTTATAATGAACAATACTCTACTCTTTGGTTAAAATCTCATGAGTGAGAACAATCAGTCTACCTCAATGTATCAAAAGATACACGAGTGACATACAAAAACACAAAGAAGTAGAAGTACACTCAAAACTCTAAACCCTTATTTTTGCACCCACGGTTTCTTGATGTTAATGCTTTCTATTTTAGGTTTAGCAAGTCCTTATTTATTGACACTTCTCGTATGGGTTTGGACTCTTCTATAAAATCCAATCTTCTACTTTTAAAATAGCTGCAAGATCTTCACACAAAAATAGGAACAAATCTTCAAAGTTTCTTAAAAAAGTCTCCAAGATCCTTTTTGATGAAACCAAATCAAATTTGCATTATTCCTAATAAAATCTCCTTGAGATATGCAAATTAATAAGATAAATACATTAGGAATTTCAAAAAATAAATCAACTTTGTCAAAAGATATAACAGCAGCGCCTGCTGTACAATAGGCCAAGATGTCAATTCATCTGGCTTAACATCCGTTTGAAACACATGACTAGGGATGACAATGAATACCCATGGGTACGGATACTAGTTTTCCGCTACCCATCCATTTAATAAAAATGATATCCATATCCGCTCCATACCCGTGTGGATATCTGCCGGGTGGGTATCCGTGATATTTTAAATATCCGCGGGTATTTATGGATACCCATGGATACTTTTTTAATTGAAATTTACTAATTTTTTATATATTGAACAGAAAATTTATCTTTTTATTAATAGAAAAGTATGTGTTATACATTTACTTGTCGCGGGGAAAAATCGTTATCTTTTTTCGGGATGAGACACCTGATGCCTTCTTTGGGCTCGAGTGCTCATAAAAATGATTTTTCTTTTGTACCGACCAAACTTTTTATTATTTCCAAAGTAGGAAAAGGAAAAAAGCTGCAATAACCTTAAAAGTGGGGGAGAGATCTTGGGTAAGAGGGTTGGTTATACGAAGGGAAGGTATTAGCACCCAACGTATCTATAGTACTCTATAGGCTTTTTTTCTGTGTTTGTTTCATTCTATGTTATGGTGGAGGTTCTGTTGTGAAATAGGTGGGACCTAAGGTGTTTGTTTGATTATGCTCGCAAAGATCATCGCGATCCTCTGCATACATATCCCTTAGAGGGAATCAGAGCATCTGTAGCTCGGGGTCTACGGGTGCTAAGGTTTGAATGGTTTGAGGGAGAAGTTTTGCTCGCCAAGGATACGACCTTGTGCCTACGTATTCTCAAAGGGATGTTGAGAAAGTCAGAGCAATCGTAGTTCCCACTTATGCTAGTGGAAGCAAAGGATAAGAGACAAATTGCATCTAAATATTCGATGTATCTAATCTATATCATCACATACATCTATTTGTTTTTGTTTGAAAATCTTTCCATTATAAGCCCTGGGCCATGCCACTTATGGTGCTTAGAATGATAAAGATGCTTTTTAGCCAGCCTTGTGGCAAAAAACTTTCAATGAAGTCAGCCTTGTGACAAAAAGTTTTGATTAATCAGCCAGCCTTGTGGCAAAAGTTTCAATGAAGTCAGCCTTGTGACAAAAACTTTGATTAATCAGCCAGTATGGTGGCAAAAAGGTTTGATTGATTAGTCAGCCTTGTGGCAAAAAAGTTTGATAAATTTGATTGATTGATTGATTGATTGTTTGTGATGATATAGAAGAGATACTCCTATCATAGAGATGAAAAATGTCTAATCTCCTAGGGTATTTGATTTGGATATTGGGGATGCTTATAAGAAGCCCGTGGGTCCTTGTACGAAGCCCAAGAGGAGGCTATGCGAGGGTCCTTGCATTGTAAGCCCAAGAGGAGGCTATAGGAGGGACAATCCAGGGTCCTTGCATTGTAAGCCCAAGAGGAGGCTATGGGAGGGTCACTCGTTTGTACAAAGCCCAAGGGGAGGCATGGTATAGTTGGTTTGAGCTCTTAGAGCGATTTCACCGGGAAACCATACTCTATGTCCTAACCTAAACTAGTGGAGATTCTTTGCACGAAGCCCAATAGGAGGCTATGGGGAACCTAGTGTTGTACTAAGTTGAACAAGCACACATATCACATATATGAACAAACATGAACAAGTATGAATAAACATGAACAGGTATGAACAATTATATATATGACAAAGTGTGTGTATATAATGGAGTTTATGAAGGAAATATACCGGTAAGCATGATCCATTTGTATACACGGGGCTCGGGACTCATACTCGGGGAAAGGCCCGTTGAGTTTATTCAAAAGCTATGTAAACAGGTATTTACGAAAGGGGCTCGGGACTTATACCTACATGGAGGCCCATGGTATTTTTTGAAAAGTTTTAAAGTTTTGTTGTTTTGAAAATGATTTGAAAATGATTTGAAAATTGTTTGAAAAGATTTTATTTTGAAGGAGTTTTATTTTTTTTAAAAAAATTGTACAAAAAGAAAAGAAATGGGACTCTCTAATATTCGAGAGGCCCCACTTCGTTTTGAAAATCAATTGATCAATTAAAAAGATTTAATCAATAGTTTCCTTTGAAATCAAAAAGAAATGGTTTATCGTTTTTGAAAAGAATTGCGATCGCTTGTTTTAAAACGGTTTGAATTTGAAAGAAATCAAATTAATTAAGATAAACACAAAGATTACACTTAATTAACACCTAAATGATTAGGGTTTGATCACAAAATATTTACAAGTGATTATGTTAAAAAAATCAAATGAAAAATAATATTTTAAAGTATTTAAAACACTTAAAAACAAGTCATTTTAAACCTATTTAAAAATGTATTAAATAAATATTTTTTGGTGATTTTTTTTGGTATTCATAAAATATATATATTAAATGAGAAGTGTGCAAAAAATGAAGTGAAAATGAATTAATTTGATTGGTTAATTAATTAATTAAAGTTGTGTGAAAAAAGAAAGAAAAATAGTGTTAAAAAAATGGTTTGTCTTCACAAGGGTTTGAACCCACGCCCTCTCTCTCACCAACCAAAACACTTGCCAACTGAGCTGCGCGCGCAGCTTGTAAGTAACACGCTTCTATTTAATTATATTTTAAAACGAATCATTTGAATTTTCTGAACAAAAATGCGCGCCAAGAACACAACCCTAACTGATTTTTAAATTTCTTCAAATCTGTGTTGTTTTGATCGATTAAAGGGTCTATCTCACTTGGTTTTGGACGAGAAACATGATGGTGATCTTTAATTTCATTTATTTTTGCTCTAAGATAGTTAATTTTCTGATGAACACGAATAACCCTAATATGACAAATCATTGTGAAATCGTGTATGTGCAAGTTATGATGCAATTGATTGAGGGTTAATGATCCTCATAGGTGCAGAAACAAGATGGTATGTTCATATTTCATTTATGATGCATGATTCATAGAGTTTGAAGTTCAAGTGGCTTACCTTCAAAAACGGCACAACTGGAAATCGAATTCTTCAGTAGAGGTGTTACAGAAGTTGTTTGATGATCTGGATAGCTTCAATGGACCTTAGGGAAGGTGTCTGGATGCTTGGGATGGATTGAATTCATCTGGATCATTCCATGGAACCCGATCTGCAGTAGGACCAAGTGTAAATCGAGCTTGATGATTCTGAAGTTTTTGGTTGATGATGAGTGTTGGGATAGTTCATATGAAGTATATGGATGGTGTTTGAAGTGTTAGTTTGGACAGAAATGAGCCTGATGAAATTTGGCATGATAAGGCTCAATTTGTGTTCATATGGAAGTGAGGTAGTGATTCTGAGATTTGAAGTGTTTTGAGGTGTATGAATGGATCAAGCACATCCCATATGATGTTTATGAGTTGTGGGAAGCATTATTTTGGCCAGAACTTCAAGGGTTTAGAGGTTGAGTTTTCTACCTCTTTGAAAACTATGAAACTTGCAATTCAAGAAAGAAGAGAGAAAACCTATAATTGTGAGGTTTTGGTGTGATTTTGAATGAGGTAAGGACCTCTATTTATAGGCCAAAGAGTCTGAATTCAGAGCTTTGCAACTTGCTTCAAGAAGTGATGATTTGGCTTAAGGGATAAAGTGGAATCTTTCACATTAAATGCAAATGGTTAAAGTAACTAAACCATGGTTATTTTGGCCAAGCTTCTTATCTCTTTCCTATCTGATCTTAAATCAGAAAATATCATTCAATTATTGTTTCTATGCATCATTGCTTGGATTATAGGTCATGTAGTCTTGAAACTTAGTGAAAAATGGTGAAAATTCAAGTGAAAAGTTCACTAATGTCAAAATTCAAAACCATGGCTACACTCCATATTTTTTCATGCTCTTGGACATTTTGGAAAGCTCAAGTTACACACTTCAAAAACATAGTTGAAAGTTTCTTCAAGACCTTTAAGGAAATGGGTGAAAAAGATCCATGAACTTGGAAGAAAATGAAGTTTTAAGTGAAATTTTCAAAAGATACCAACTTTGAAGCTTCATATCTCTTAAATGGTTGATCTTTTGGAAAAAATTTATATGTGACAAAGTTGTTCATTGGATCAAAATCTACAACTTTCATATTTGAAGTTTTTTTCAGTTTGTAGGTGAAATTTGGAGTTATTCCCTTCCAAAGTTTGGAAAAAACCATTGAAAAACACTTAGAAATTTTTCTAAGTATGAAAGTCAAACTTTTGACTTTTTGATTCTTGATTGATTTTCTTGATTTTTCTTGATAAAATGACTTCATATATCATATATTGATGATTTGAAACTTCAAAAGTCATGGTTGACCAAAATTCCCCAAAAGTCAATGGTGATCTTGTACAGTTGACTTTTTCAGACGAATCGCGTTTCTGGAGATTTCAAATGAATCAAGCTATCCTCATCCAATGAGTGGTATGAATGGATCATATTGAAGCATTAGAGGATATTGAGCCATGGTTTGAGTTGTGGCACCATGTCCTGATTAAAAAGGCAGTTGTTCAGTGAATTAGGTTAAAAACCCTAATTGTCGATCTGATGAAATTGATGACTGCGGCTCTTGAATTGAAATGTAATTTCCATTGGATGTTGTCATAGGGATTATTTGAAGATGATTGAAACCTTTGATGGACTTCCTGGGGATTTTTAGGGTTTCCCAAATGTGATCCCTGATTTCAGTCCCTGATAGTTCAAAACCCTAATCTGATGATTTGAAATTTCACTGTTGATCAATCCTTGTGTAGGAGATGTATTGAGTCAATAGATTAGGCCAAAACGATGCACTTGGGGTCTTGAGGTCATGTCCCAAGTCATTTGGTCAAATCCTGAGCAAAAGTCAGGGGTGTGCTATCTTCAGTCAAAACCCTAATCTGGTTGGTTCAGAGCCTTTGAGCTTGTTGAAATGAATCTCTGAGGACCAAATGTTGATTGTTGATGAAGATGATTCATTTGAAATGAAGAGAGAACAAAACCCTAATTGATTGTTGCTTGTACTGATGAGTGATTTCCTGATTAAATCCTGCTGAGTCACAAGTAACAAACACAAGCTATGCAATTTGTTAGAGATGCAAATGATGCATATGCAAATGATATGGGGTGGTATCTTAGGTCAAAAATTGGGGTATGACAGATGCCCCTATTTAAGTTTCTTCAACCTGAGATATGAAGATTGAAAATCTTCGTTTTGATAGGGTGGAAGAGACTTAAATATCAGAAGACGCAAATTTTGGACCTAAGATACCAAAATTGCGAATGATGCAAGGATATCTTTACCGAGGGGATATCAAGAACTGACTCCGCTGGGGAAAAGAGATTGGGAAAGATGTCTCAATCCGTTTTTAGGAAGAGAATCCATTTCTTTCTTTTCGGGAAAGCAAATGTATGCTTCACCGGGGAATGATAGCTTTGTAAGAAAAGCTTACCTATCGACATTACCGACTATCTGCACAGGGATAGACTTGTTAATAATGCGAAGGTGAAAGGTATGAAACTATATTACCGACTATCAGCATGGTGATAGACTTGACATGGTAAAAAGAGTTTCAAGGGTTCGGTTAATATTACCGACTATCAGCATAGTGATAGACATGTTAAATAATATAACCAGAACAAAAAGGTTACCGACTACCAGCCTCGTGATAGCGGTTTTGAAGACATGATCAATTATCAGCCGAGTGATAAAATGATTCTGGAGACTTTGTTAGGGAAATTACTGGTTATTCAGCCTTGTGAACAGTAATAAGGCCCTGATTGTCAAATGGTCTTCACGATTGATTTCCTAGAGAGGAAAAATATTTTGAAAGAGAAATAAGCTGCTCAGATGATGAGGCTATTGCTTATTGTCTGTTTTTTTCACGACTCTGTTTGGGGAATCGAAATTTGAATCTCTGGTAAAGACAGGGTTCTAACCAAGAATGAATTGGAAAGAAATAGTCAAACAAGACTTTGTACCCATGAGGAATGAACTCAACTGGGGATTTTCTCCTTTATTTTGAGAGGAGAAACTAAAGCAACCTTCTTCCACGAGGGATGATCTCAGTGGGGAACTGGAGAAAGAATATGTTCTTTTTTGCTTATGGGTGACGACCTACTGGAGAGATGACACGCCCATACCTGTTTTTTCCTCTTTTTTCTTTTCTTCTTTTTTTTTTCTCTTTTTTTTCTTCTTCTTTTTTTTTTTTGGGATAGATATATCCTAAACAAGTGATTTTAAAGCAGACATTGAAAAAATGCAATGATGCATAAATGATGCAAATAGGTATGAATGATGAATGTTATGAATGTAGCATGCATGCTGACGAAATTGACAGACAAAGAAGTATACTGGAGAGGGACCGACGTCGCAATACAACCAGATACTTGGCAAATGTTCTTCAACACGGTGTAGATAACACAGTTGATGAATGGTGTTGCGTGCTTTAATCTTCTCTGGGGGAAGATGAGCATCCTCTTTTCTTTTTTTTATTGAGATGGAAGAACTTCTTCACTGGAGATTGGAAATCTTCATCACTAGGGATAAAAGACCTTCTTTACTGGGGATAGAAGAGCTTCTTCACTGGGGATAGAAGAGCTTCTTTACCTCGAGGGGTAATTGCTTCAAGAATTCTTTTCTGGGACCAGAATACCGTTATCTCAACAATTTTTCAGGGAGAACCCTTTTGTTCATCCTACGGAGACAACTGCTGATGTTCCTTCCGTTGTTCACCACTTAAAGAAAAGTTTCGCTTTTATTTTGAAAAGAAAAGTAAATTCATTTAAAACTTTTTTTCTTTTTTCAAAAGTGAATAACACAATTAAAGCGTCATTTTGCAAGCTAAAAGAAATTAGAATTGCAAACAAATGGGCACAAGGCTCAAATTTATTTAATAGGATGGTAACCAGCTAAAGGCGTGATTCCATGGAGTATTTACAAAAGTTAGAAATGGTAATTATGCGGAAAAGGCTACATTGAAAGCAATAACCACTATTCCCCCTAACAACTTTGGGTTCCAACTGTGCTTGTTGCTTCAGATTGGCGATGATTTGATCGAAGATCCTTTGATGAAAAGACTCTTCAGGTGACGAAGTACAGACTGATGCAGTTACTTTGTCATAAATCCCTAATTTTTGCCTTGATTGCCCTTTCAGGTTTTCAATCTACCAGGATGAATTTTTCTGTTTATTGTCTCTAATTTTTGCCTGGACCGCCCTTTCGGGTTTTCAATCCACCGAGACGCTCATTTTTGCCTAAGTCGCCCTTTGCGGGTTTTCAACTTACCGAGCTGTTCTTTTGTTCTTTTTTAGACAAAGTATTTCTTGACTGCATCAGCATTCACAGGATGCGGGAGTTCATCACCATCCATGGTTGCAAGAGTCATGGCGCCGCCAGAAAATGTTCTTTTGACAACATACGGGCCTTCGTAATTAGGAGACCATTTGCCCCTAGAATCTGGTTGAAAAGACAAGATCTTTTTAAGCACGAGGTCGCCTTCTCGAAATTCACGAGGTCGAACCTTTTTGTTGAAAGCTTGTTTCATCCTTGCTTGGTATAACTGTCCATGGCATAGAGCAGTCATACGCTTTTCTTCGATTAATTTCAACTGATCGTATCTGCTTTGACACCATTCAGCCTCTGATAACTTAGTCTCCATGAGGACTCTCATTGATGGTATTTCAACCTCTACGGGGAGCACAGCTTCCATGCCGTATACTAGAGAAAAAGGAGTTGCCCCTGTTGAAGTACGCACTGAAGTACGGTACCCATGTAAAGCAAATGGCAGCATTTCATGCCAGTCTTTATAAGTGACGACCATTTTCTGGACAATCTTCTTAATGTTTTTGTTGGCGGCTTCAACGGCGCCGTTCATTTTTGGTCTGTAAGGAGAAGAGTTATGATGCTCAATCTTGAATTCCTCACATAACTGTTTCATCATTTTGTTGTTCAAGTTTGAACTATTGTCAGTAATGATCTTGCTGGGAACACCATATCGGCAAATGATGTTATTCTTGATAAACCTCACAACCACTTGTCTTGTAACATTGGCGTAAGACGCTGCTTCGACCCATTTGGTGAAGTAATCAATTGCTACCAAGATGAAACGATGACCGTTTGAAGCTTTTGGTTCGATCATTCCAATCATGTCAATACCCCACATGGAAAAAGGCCATGGAGATGAGAGAACGTTGAGTAGAGTCGGTGGCACATGAATCTTATCTGCGTAGATCTGGCACTTGTGACATCTCTTCACGTGTTTACAACAATCAGATTCCATTGTCAACCAATAATATCCTGCTCTTAAGATCTTCTTGGACATTGCATGCCCATTTGAATAGTTCCAAAGGACCCTTCATGCACTTCATGCATTAACATGTCTGCTTCGTGTCTGTCCACGCATCTGAGCAAAACCATGTCGAAGTTTCTTTTGTATAGCACATCTCCGTTCAGGAAGAAACTGCCAGAAAGCCTCCTTGGAGTTTTCTTATCTTTGTTTGATGCCCCAAGTGGGTACTCTTGAGTTTGAAGGAAGCGTTTGATGTCGTGGAACCACGGTTTATCATCGATGACCGCTTCAGTTGCAAATACATAGGCGGGCCTTTCAAGGCGCGTAATTCTGACTGTAGGCATATCGTTCCAATGATTGACTTTGAACATGGAAGATAGAGTAGCCAAGGCGTCTGCCATTCGATTCTGATCTCGAGGTATATGATGCAATTCAACCTTGTTGAAGAAAGTCAACAGACGTCTTGCATAATCTTTGTAAGGAATCAAACCAGGGTGGTAAGTTTCCCACTTGTCTTTGATTTGGTTGATCACGAGGGCTGAATCTCCATATATGTCGAGGATCTTGATCCTTAAGTCAATGGCTTCTTCGAGACCCATGATACAAGCTTCATATTCTGCGATGTTATTGGTACAATCAAATAGTAATCTGGCGGAGAATGGGATATGAGTATCCTTGGGAGTGATGATGATTGCCCCAATTCCATTGCCAAAAGCGTTTATTGCTCCATCAAAAATTAGGCCCCATCTTGATCCAGGATCAGGACCTTCTTCAGGTAATGGTTCTTCACAATCTTTCATCTTCAAGTACAAGACATCTTCGTTAGGAAAGTCAAGCTTGAGAGATTGATATTCATTAATTGGATGATGCGCCAAATGATCGGCAAGAATGCTTCCTTTAACCGCTTTTTGAGCACGGTACTCAATGTCATACTCAGATAACAGCATTTGCCATCGGGCAATCCTTCCTGTTAAGGCAGGCTTTTCAAAGACATACTTGATCGGATCCATTTTGGAGATTAACCACGTAGTATTGTTGATCATGTATTGGCGGAGACGTTTTGAAGCCCAAGCCAAAGCACAACATGTTTTTTCGAGCATGGAGTAACGAGACTCACAATCTGTGAATTTCTTACTCAGGTAATAGATGGCATGCTCCTTCTTACCAGTTTCATCTTGTTGCCCAAGCATACAACCCATGGACTCTTCCAACACGGTAAGGTACATGATTAGTGGTCTTCCTTCAACCGGAGGAATCAATATTGGTGGTTCTAACAGGTATTCCTTGATACTGTCGAACGCTTTCTGGCAATCTTCAGTCCATACAACCCCTTGATCTTTGCGGAGAAGCTTGAAAATTGGCCCACAAGTAGCAGTCATTTGAGAGATAAATCTGGAGATATAGTTCAATCGTCCGAGAAATCCTCTTACTTGCTTTTCAGTTTTTGGTGCAGGCATCTCTTGAATAGCTCTGACTTTGTCGGGATCTACTTCAATACCTCTTTGGCTGACAATGAAACCCAAGAGTTTTCCAGATCTAACCCCAAAAGTACATTTGTTAGGATTCAAGCGAAGCTGATATTTCCTTAGTCGTTGAAACAACTTCAAAAGGTATTCAATATGTTCTTCTTCGGTGCTGGACTTGGCTATCATGTCGTCCACATAAACTTCAATTTCTTTATGCATCATATGAAAGAGAGTAGTCATTGCCCTTTGGTAAGTTGCGCCTGCATTTTTTAATCCAAATGGCATCACTTTGTAGCAAAAGGTACCCCATGGGGTGATGAAAGATGTCTTCTCCATGTCTTCGGGAGCCATCTTGATCTGATTATAACCGGAGAACCCGTCCATGAAGGAAAAGACGTTGAACTTAGCGGTGTTATCAACCAGCATGTCGATATGTGGTAATGGAAAGTCATCTTTTGGACTGGCCTTGTTCAAATCACGGTAATCAACACACATCCTGACTTTGCCATCTTTCTTTGGAACTGGCACTATGTTGGCCAACCATTGAGGATACTCAGAGGTGACAAGAAAACCTGCGTCGAGTTGATTCTGAACTTCCACTTTGATCTTATTAGCCATATCAGGGTGAGTCCTTCGCAATTTCTGCTTAACTGGCGGACATTCTGGCTTCAATGGCAAGTAATGCTGAACAATATTGGTATCCAACCCAGGCATGTCTTGGTAGGACCAGGCAAACACGTCAACATATTCTTTGAGAAGGTCTGTCAACTTACTCTTGATATTAGCATCAAGCAGCGATCCAATGGTCACTTCTTTTTTGTCTTCTTCAGAACCCAAGTTGATTTTTTCTAGAGGCTCTTTGTGAGGCAGAATGGCTCTTTCCTCGTGCTTAAGTAATCGAGAGATCTCGTTCGGGATCTCCTCTTCTTCCTCTTCTTCGGCTTCGAACACAGGAAACTCAAAGTTGGGAGAGGGCATAGGGTTATTGCATTCAATGGATTTATCAATAGTAAATCTGCACATGTGATTTATATTTATTTCAGAAAATTTATGAATGCAAGAGTGTATGCAGATTTTTTTGAAAAAGTTTTTTTTTTTATTTTGGTTTTTTAGGATTACCATTTCCAGAAAAAGCAAAAATAAAACATATAATGTAGGGAATTCAAAATGACACTTTATTTATGATTCATTTTTGAAACAAAGCCCTAAACACAAACTCATTTGTCTTGGGCAGGACAAAGAGGGAAACTTTTTAAACAAAGCCCTATACACAAAGTTATTTGGGCGGAACATTTAAAAGCAAAGCCCTATAAAACATCTCTCTGCTTTGGGCAAGGCAGGAGGTCAAAATAACAGCGAGGTGATTACTTTGAGCGGCGAACAACATTCGGAACGTCGACAGCTTTCCAGTAGCAACGAAGTCGAAACCTTCAGTAATTTCAGGCTGCTGAGAAAATTGAGAGCATTGGTAAGCCTCTTCTGGTTGACTATTATATTCAAAGGAATCTCCCCATCCAGTTGGTTGGATATCTTCAATCGCAATATTTGAACTTTCAGGTGCAGTGTATTTCACCATATAATCAAATTTTCCACTAGGTTGTCCCAAGGTGTCCCAGACCTCTGCAGGGATAGGCTCAGTTTCTTTGCCTTTGGATTTCTCTGAAGGAGGATGTGGTTCTTCCTGAGATATGTATCCCGAGTCATTGAGATAACACTTCCATTCTTCTTCAGTATCAGGTAGACCTTCTTCGATGCATTCTTCGATAAGGACATTAACCTCTTGAGGAATCGGGTTAAGGAACCCTCCACTAATGAATGTTTCTTTGATTGGACGAAGGGTTTCATCCTTCTTGGTGCAGTTTGAGAATGTTGGTGAACTTCCGAGTCCTGCTCTAGTTTCATTCTTGGTAGGGATCACAACTTGCCCCCAGCAAGTGGTAGTTCCATCTTTCACTATTTTTACTGCCTCTTTGTAAGAAGAGATCGATGCTTTCTTTTTGGAAGATTCGTCCTCTAAAGAGAGACCTTGGAACTGGGTTCCTTCCACATCATCAGCACTTATGAAAGAGAAATTGGATAAATGACTCACCATTAAGGCTTGTTCCCCACTTATTGTTACCAATTTTCCATTTGTTACAAATTTTAACTTTTGATGGAGCGTAGAAGTTACTGCCCCCGCTTCATGGATCCATGGTCGTCCTAACAGACAGCTATAAGCAGCTTGAATGTCCATGACCTGGAAGGTGATTTGAAATGTATGTGGACCAATTGTCATGGGAAGGTTGACTTCGCCGATAACAGATTTTCGCGATCCATCAAATGCTTTGACTACTACACCACTGAACTTCATAGGCATTCCTTGGTAAGACAAACGAGCAAGAGTCGTCTTTGGCATAACATTCAAGGAAGATCCGGTGTCTACCAACACATTGGACAAAGAGTCTGACTGACAGTTCATAGAAATGTGCAAAGCAAGATTGTGATTTCTACCCTCCTCGGGGAGTTCTTCATCACAGAAGCTTAAATTGTTGCAGGCTGTTATGTTGGCTATTATCCCATCAAAGTGATCAACAGTCACATCATGATCTACAAAAGCTTGATCCAAGACTCTCATCAGGGCTTCCCTGTGTGCTTCAGAGTTTAAAAGAAATGAAAGTATTGAGATTTTTGAAGGAGTCTGCATAAGCTGATCCACAATCTTGTATTCACTTCTTTTGATAAGCTTCAAAATTTCATCAAAGTCAGGATTGACATTGGTTCCACTGGATTGGCCAACATCAGTGTTTGTGTTACTGACAGGAGTTTCCAAAGGATTCCCTACTAGTGGAGTATACACACGTCCACTTCTTGTTACTCGACTCACATCAGCGATATTCACAACAGATGAAAGAGTAGGTAAAGGAACTTCTTGTCCATTCTTTATCATTGTTGCATTGTAGTTGTATGGAACTGCCTTGTCAGAGTCATAAGGAACAGGTCCAGGTAGACAAATGATCAAAGGAGCAACAGGAACCTTCGGCTTGTTGTAAGTAACTTCTATGCGCTCGGGCATGTTGAAATGAGGAACGATGACGTTAACTCTAGGCATTTCCGAGTTGATATCTGAGACTAAAAGCTCATGCGGATAACATCCTATCATGTTAGCTTCATTTTCATTCCTATTTCTGTCGATCTGAATAGTACCATTATCCAACAAAACTTGAAGATCTCTTCTCACAATCGAACATCCGTGAGGATCTACACAACATATGTTGCAGGAACCGTAGTGATGCTGGCGAAACCTCGGCCCTCGACAGAGAGTAGCGTGCATTTGTACCAAATTTGCTCTTGAGAAGTTGATATTATAGACTCGGTATGGACCAGGACATCCATACACCATGTTTACAACATGCCCTCCATGATTGGGTAGCGGATTTGCTTGCACATTTGGATTCAAATTTCTGAAAGAGAGAAGATTAGATCTAACCAACCTCTGAACTTCATGTTTCAAAGCTATGCAATGCTCGAGATCATGGCCAGGCGCTCCTTGATGATAAGGGCATGAGACCTCAGCTTTGTACCACCATGGGAGTTTCTCAGGTACTGGTGGTGGTGCCTTAGTTTGAACAAGACCTCTTTCAATCAAAGCAGGATACAACTCTGTGTAGGTCATTGGAATCGGATTGAACTGTGGAGCTCTTTGTACACGATTCTGATTATTGCTGAACTGCTGAGCCTGTTGTCGAGGCTGTTGTTGTTGAAACTGCGAAGTAAATCCCGGATTCGGTGTTGTATTAACGGCTGGCGCGATAGCAGCTACCTGTCGTTGACGATTGACATTTCCTCTTGGATTTCCTTGGGATACCATGTCAATACTTTGTTCTTTCTTCTTTTGGAAACCACTTCCAAACTTTTTGGTTCCGCTTGAAGATCCACCTTCTTTAGTCAGACGTCCGGTTCGGACTCCTTCTTCTAGACGCATCCCCATATTTACCATTTCGGTGAAATCACTTGGAGCACTAGCAATCATGCGTTCATAATAAAATGGACTGAGAGTATTCAAGAAGATCTTTGTCATCTCTTTCTCTTTTAACGGTGGATTAATCTGAGCAGCAGTTTCTCTCCATCGTTGGGCATATTCTTTGAAAGCTTTATGATCTTTCTGAGCCATGGATCGAAGCTGATCTCTGTCTGGAGCCATATCCGAGTTGTATTTGTATTGTCGGACAAAGGCCTCACCTAGATCGTTGAAAGTCCGAATATTAGTGCTATCCAAGCCTGTGTACCACTTCAGTGCGGCACCAGTCAAACTGTCTTGAAAGTAATGGATAAGCAACTGATGATTATCTGCATAAGTAGACATCTTCCGGGCATACATCACGAGATGGCTTTGTGGACAAGAACTACCTTTGTACTTCTCAAAGACAGGGACCTTGAATTTAGCTGGTATTTGTACACTGGGAACCAAACATAGCTCCTGGGCATTCTTTCCAAACAAATCTTTGCCACGAATAGCTTTGACTTCCAGTTGAATCTTGTTGAACTGCTCTTGCAGATCTTCCACAAGGTTACGCTGATTTGTGCTATCACCTTGATCATGATAAATCTCATTGCCATCATAAGGAACAGTGTGAACCGTAGGGGTCGGAACTGTCATAGTGGGTTGAGAAAGTGCCATAGTGATTTGGGAAAAAGTTACCCCCTGATTTGGAGTAAACTGCGAACTTTGTGCAGCAGGCGCTTCAGTTGTGGATGTTTGAACCCCAGAGAAATTATGGCGGAAACCTGTACCAAAGCTGAAAGGCGTGCCCCAACCTTCTGGCATGGAGAAAGATGGAATGCTGAATGCAACTGTAGAAACCGGAGTAGTGACTTCAGATGTTACCGTTGCTTGACTGTTGGGTGGCGACGGCTGATTCTGTGCGGCCATTAAGGAGTCAACCAGAGTAGTGAGACTTTCCAACTTTTCCTGAAGGGTGGTCACCGTACCACGGAGCTCAATATTCTCTTGTTCAGAGTGTTCCATTACTCTTCTTCTGCTTGACCGAGTATTGTATCTGTGATCTGATTGCGAGCGCAGTCGAGAAACTTTGAGACGCGACAGCTTGACGATCTATTGGAGAAAGATCCAAAAGATAAGACTCTATTGGAGAAAGATCCAAAAGATAAGGCTCAATTTGTGTTCATATGGAAGTGAGGTAGTGATTCTGAGATTTGAAGTGTTTTGGGGTGTATGAATGGATCAAGCACATCCCATATGATGTTTATGAGTTGTGGGAAGCATTATTTTGGCCAGAACTTCAAGGGTTTAGAGGTTGAGTTTTCTACCTCTTTGAAAACTATGAAACTTGCAATTCAAGAAAGAAGAGAGAAAACCTATAATTGTGAGGTTTTGGTGTGATTTTGAATGAGGTAAGGACCTCTATTTATAGGCCAAAGAGTCTGAATTCAGAGCTTTGCAACTTGCTTCAAGAAGTGATGATTTGGCTTAAGGGATAAAGTGGAATCTTTCACATTAAATGCAAATGGTTAAAGTAACTAAACCATGGTTATTTTGGCCAAGCTTCTTATCTCTTTCCTATCTGATCTTAAATCAGAAAATATCATTCAATTATTGTTTCTATGCATCATTGCTTGGATTATAGGTCATGTAGTCTTGAAACTTAGTGAAAAATGGTGAAAATTCAAGTGAAAAGTTCACTAATGTCAAAATTCAAAACCATGGCTACACTCCATATTTTTTCATGCTCTTGAACATTTTGGAAAGCTCATGTTACACACTTCAAAACCCTAGTTGAAAGTTTCTTCAAAACCTTTAAGGAAATGGGTGAAAAAGATCCATGAACTTGGAAGAAAATGAAGTTTTAAGTGAAATTTTCAAAAGATACCAACTTTGAAGCTTCATATCTCTTAAATGGTTGATCTTTTGGAAAAAATTTATATGTGACAAAGTTGTTCATTGGATCAAAATCTACAACTTTCATGTTGGAAGTTTTTTTCAGTTTGTAGGTGAAATTTTGAGTTATTCTCTTCCAAAGTTTGGAAAAAACCATTGAAAAACACTTAGATCTTTTTGACTTTTTGATTCTTGATTGATTTTCTTGATTTTTCTTGATCAAATGACTTCATATATCATATATTGATGATTTGAAACTTCAAAAGTCATGGTTGACCAAAATTCCCCAAAAGTCAATGGTGATCTTGTACAGTTGACTTTTTCAAACGAATCGCGTTTCTGGAGATTTCAAATGAATCAAGCTATCCTCATCCAATGAGTGGTATGAATGGATCATATTGAAGCATTAGAGGATATTGAGCCATGGTTTGAGTTGTGGCACCATGTCCTGATTAAAAAGGCAGTTGTTCAGTGAATTAGGTCAAAAACCCTAATTGTCGATCTGATGAAATTGATGACTGTGGCTCTTGAATTGAAATGTAATTTCCATTGGATGTTGTCATAGGGATTATTTGAAGATGATTGAAACCTTTGATGGACTTCCTGGGGATTTTTAGGGTTTCCCAAATGTGATCCCTGATTTCAGTCCCTGATAGTTCAAAACCCTAATCTGATGATTTGAAATTTCACTGTTGATCAATCATTGTGTAGGAGATGTATTGAGTCAATAGATTAGGCCAAAACGATGCACTTGGGGTCTTGAGGTCATGTCCCAAGTCATTTGGTCAAATCCTGAGCAAAAGTCAGGGGTGTGCTATCTTCAGTCAAAACCCTAATCTGGTTGGTTCAGAGCCTTTGAGCTTGTTGAAATGAATCTCTGAGGACCAAATGTTGATTTTTGATGAAGATGATTCATTTGAAATGAAGAGAGAACAAAACCCTAATTGATTGTTGCTTGTACTGATGAGTGATTTTCTTGATTTAATCCTGCTGAGTCACAAGTAGCAAACACAAACTATGCAATTTGTTAGAGATGCAAATGATGCATATGTAGATATGAGGTGGTATCTTAGGTCAAAAATTGGGGTATGACATTACTAAAATTCAAAAGCATCTCATAATGAATATTGATATAGAATGTGAGAAAATGTTAAAAGAATATTTAAGTATACTAATTGATATTAAAAATATATTCAAGTATACTAATTTTAAAAGAATATTTAAGTAATTTTAATCACTATTAACGGATATGGATACCCGCGGATATGGATACCATCAAATCCGTATCCGTACCCGTAAGTAAACGGGTAACTAAATATCCGTTTATAATACATGCGGATATCCATTAAGCTATCCAACCCGTGCCCGTGATGGATTTTATCTGCGGATACCCGCGGGTATGGGTTTTTTTGCCATCCCTACACATGACAGCAGAACCTGTCATGACAGTTGGTCAAGATGTTACAAAATCTTGATCAACATCAGTTAAGAACCATGTTTTAGCAAAATTTATGCCAATCATTAAACCATGGATCTGACAGATCATGTACAACATCATACACATTATCACCATCATCATCATGAATCACCAACCAAATGAAAATTGAAAAAAGAGATTAAAAGAGTATCAAAAATATAATTGGAGCAATCAAAAATTAAATTCATTTTAAATTTAGTTTGTTCTATTAATGATCAATATTCTTTCAGTTGTTGATCGTTTTGGTCATCGGATGGTTTCTCAGTTAATGCTCAGAGAATCTTTCAGTAGTTAAGGTTTACATATTTTTTCATTGAAGGCACAAGCCTAACTAGTGGGTGGAGGGAAACCCTTCGTATCCATGGGAAGGTTGAGTTTTCATGAATATGTCTATCTGAACACCTTTCATACGAAGGAAAAAATTTATGTCTTCTTGTGTTCAATTATCTTCCACCATTAAGGTATGGAGACCGTTGTCATTCATACATTCAGGTTAAAGGTAATTAAATAAGGGAAGCTTTAACACTTCAATTTTGTCCAAACCCTTTTTTCATGTCATCTAGCTTTAGGAACTTAATTTTCATCTAATCCTAGGATGAAAGGACCCTAGGTCATGGCTTCACTCATCATTCATTTTTTATTTTTTCATCAACATCCATCATCTCATGGTCATTAGAACTTTTCTTCGTACACTAAAATCAAAGTCAAGATTGAAAAATAAACCTTTGTCTTAGAGGAAGTTTTCTTACTAAATTCACATCATCTCATCCATTAAACATTCATTATCTTTCCTATTGATAAATGGCTAGTTAAAGTTTTTTTAAAAAAAAGGAAAAGTTAAGATTCAACATGGTGGTCCAAAGAAAGAAAAAAGATGAGAAAGGTTTAGGGGTACGTGACTATATGTGATGCCATCTCTTATTAAAGTACAATATTTTCTTTCTTTTGAATCAAATACCAATACTCATGAATTTTCCCAATACAACACAAGGCCGTTGACAAATTTTGAATTGTTAACAAACTTGAATTTTCATCATGTAATCATCCATTCAAAACAAAAATATTTAATAAAATAAGTTGAATTTGCAAAAATTTGGATTAATTTAAATCTCAACATTGGCTTACATCACACAAGTTACAATTCAATTCTCCTCATGGTTTTTATCATAGACAAGTTTGCATCACCTTCTTTGCATCAACATCACTTTTTACAATGTATCATGTACAACATTATACAAATTATCACCATAAATCACCAACTAAATGAAAATGTAAAAAAGAGATTAAAAAAGCAGTTTGAAATCAAATGCATTTGAGTTTCATTTTTAATTTTGTTCCAAGTGGCCTGACAGTATCTTCATGTACAAGTCATCATCATTATTTCAAATTAATAAATTAATAAAATAAAATAGAACTGGAGAAATTAAAATTTGAATTTTTTTTTTCAATTTTTTTCAATTAATGCTTAGAAAATATTTTAGTTGTTGATCGTTTTAGTCTTCAGAGAGTTTCTCTATTAATGCTCAGATGATCTTTTAGTAGTTGATGTTTCCAAAGTTTTTCATTGACTGAAAAAACCATAACCGGTGGGTGGCGAGGAACCCTTTCATATCCCCGACAAGGTTGAGTCTTCATCAATTCGTCTATCTCATCACCTTTCATGTGAAGGATAAAATTTGGCCCTTTTTGTATTTAATTATCTTCTACCATGAAGGTATGAAGTCTGTTGTCATTCATACATTCGGGCTAAAGGTAATTAAATATGGGCACGGTCATAGCTAAATTTTATCCCTACCCTTATTTCATGTAATCTTTCTATAGGCACTTAATTTTCATATGATTCTAGGATGAAAGGTCCATTGGTCATGGCTTCACTCATCAGTTACTTTTTGTTTTTTTTTCATCATCATGCTTCTTGTCATGGTCATTAGATATTTATCTTCATACAATAAAGTCAAAGTCAAGACCGAAATATCAACCTTTGTCTTAGAGTTAGTTTGCTGCCTAAATTTTAATCATCTCATCCATTCATCATTCGTTATCTTTCTCATTAATAAAAGGCTAGTTAAACTCAATAAAAATGCAAAGTTAAGATTCATCATGGTGGTCCAAAGAGAGAAAAAATGAGAATATTTTGGGTTTGCATGACTATATGTGATGCCATCTCTTGTTCAAGTACAAAGTTTGATTTCTTATGAATCAAGGATCAATGCTTATTTCTTTTCTCTATACAACACAAGGCCGTTGACAAAATTCGAATTTTTAACAAACTTGAATTTTCATCATGTAATCTTCAATTCAAAACAAACAAATTTTAAAAAAATAAGTTTAATTTGCATAAATTTGGATTAATTTCAATTTCAACATTGGCTTGCATCACATGAGTTGCTATTCAATTTCCCACATGGTTTTTATCATGGACAAGTTTGCATCACCTTCTTTGCATCAATATCACTTTTTACAAAGCATCATATACAACATAATATACATTATCACCATCTTCATCAAGAATCACCAACCAAATGAAAATATAAAAGAGAGATTAAAAAAGCAATTTGCAATCAAATGAATTTGAATTTCATTTTGAATTTTGTTCCAAGTGACCATATTGTTTCTTGATGAACAAGTCATCATCACTATTTCAGATTAAGAAAACAATAAAACTAACTTGAATGGGAGCAATTAAGATTTGAATTTTATTTCAAATTTAGTTTTTGCTATTACTCCTCAAAGGTTCTTCAAGTTGTTGATCGTTTTTTGTATTCAAAGAGTTTCTTAGTTAATGCTCTGAGAATCTTTCAATAGTTAACGTTTCCAAAGTTTTTCATTAAGGGCAAAACCATAACTTGTGGGTGGAGGGAATCCCTCCATATCCCCTACAAGGTTGAGGCTTCATGAATTCATCTAACTCATCACCTTTCATGCGAAGGACAAAATTTTGGCCCTTTTGTATTTAATTATCTTCCACCACGTAGGTATGAAGATTAATGTCATTTGTACATTCGAGTTAAAGGTAATTAATTAAGGGCACTGTCGCACATCAATTTTATCCCTACCCTTATTTCATGTCATATTGCTATAGACACTTGATTTTCATCTGATGCTAGGATGAAAGGTCCCTAGGTCATGGCTTCACACATTAGTCATTTTTTGTTTTTTCATCATTTCATGGTCATTAGATCTTATCTTCATACAATAAAGTCAAAGTCAATGAAGGAGTGAAAAACACTTAGAAAGGGGGGGGGGTTGAATAAGGGTTATTTCTAAAAATGGTAGATAAAAATAAATCACACAGTTATTTTTATCCTGGTTCGTTGTTAACTAAACTACTCCAGTCCACCCCTGACAGAGTGATTTACCTCCATTGAGGATTTAATCCACTAATCGATCTTGATTATAATGGTTCTCCACTTAGACAACTTCTAAGTCAACTAGAGTATACAGATCACAACTTGATTACTCTAGGAAATTCCTTTTACAAAGATGTAAACAAATATTATAAGAGTTTAATTTGCTTCTTAATAAGCTATAATCACCAAGCGATTTTTCTCTCAAGTTTAAGTTCTAAACACTCACTAAGATATTACAAAGTTGTGAGGTTGAAGATGAAGTTCTTCTTTGTTTTTGTGTGATAATGTTTTGGCAGTGTTTTGGTATTTTTAGTGAGAGAGTTGTTGCTGCTTCAGCATCAGAACTTCTTTATATAGGCAATGAGAAATGTGACCGTTGGGTAGCATTAAATGCTTTGCGTGAATAGTACACTGCTGCATTTAATGTTTCACTCTTTTGTCAACTACCTCGAGCCATGTTTCAACTTCTTTTACTGACTTTGCCTTTTGTAGCTTCGAACGTTCCTTTTGTCAGTCAGACAGATTTGACATTGTAGCCTTTTAATCTTGTACTTACTCTGGTGCAGATGCAACTTCAGTCATCAGACTAAGGAAGTGCTTTGGAGAGTGATACCATCAGTTCTTCAGAGCTTTGCTTCTGAATGCCATCTTCTGATGCTTTCCAGATCATGTTCTAATTTCTTCAAGACCATCTTCTGATGTCTGCCAGACCATGTTCTGATGAAGTCATCCAGATATTCTGGGTCAGAGCTTTTGAATGCTGATTTTGTGCATATTCTTTTAGACTTTTCCTGAAATGGAAAATGTAAAGAATTAGAGTATCACATTGTCTTATACAAAATTCATATATAATGTTATCATCAAAACTAGAAATATTGATCAGAACTTTTCATGTCCTAACAATCTCCCCCTTTTTGATGATGATAAAAACATACAGAATTGATATGAATTTGTATCCAGAATATCAGATGAAAAAGACAATACACAGATATAATATAAAAGCATATTAATCAGAGTGTGTGAATATGTCTCTCCCTGAAATTAATACTAGAAGAATTTATAAATAAAAGACTTCCCTGAGTATTTTCCATTTCAGATGAGACTTTCACGTTGAACTATAAACTTCAAATGATTCAGAGCTTTACTTCAGAACTTTCATTGGACAACTTCAAAGCTTTGAAT
Organism: Vicia villosa; assembly: GCF_029867415.1. Classification (NCBI taxonomy): domain Eukaryota; kingdom Viridiplantae; phylum Streptophyta; class Magnoliopsida; order Fabales; family Fabaceae; genus Vicia; species Vicia villosa. The sequence continues at coordinate 51,116 of NW_026706025.1, read as the reverse complement.
TTCTTTTTAAGATCACTTGGCTTTATCAGAGCATCAAAAAGACTTGCTTGTATCAGAGCTTTAACTTCTTGTATCAAAGCATAGCTTGCTTCTGATCTTGAAACTTCTTGTATCGGAACATTAAGCTTTGATTGCTTCAACTCTTTAAGAGATTTTCTCCATATATGTTTCTCCCCTTTTTGCGCTTTTTCAGAGTATTACATTCCTGCAAGACTATCAGAAACAAAAAACTTGCAATTTTTGTTAGGAATGTTGAGACTTAAGCCCAGCAACTGATATTATAAATCAATTCAAATAGCACATTTCTCCCCCTTTTTGTCATAGCATCAAAAAGCATAAAAGTTTCAGATGAAAGACGCAGAGAGTGAAGAAAGAAAATTATTCATTGATACCAAAGGGAAGAGTACAATCAGATGCAAAAACAAAACAGATGCAAGAAACAAGAAAACTACTAAGACACAAGACTCAGACTAAGACTGGTTGAGCTTAGAGGCTAAGGCTTCCAGAAGATTCTTAATCTCAGCGGTGTCTTCTGCTTGCTTCTTTGAAGATTCTTCAGATCTTTGCATCCAAGTTCTGAATTCAGCATTGGTGGCATCCTGCTTGTCCAGACGAATGAACACTGAAGCTTGATTCAGTTGAAGTTCCTTCAGAGTGTCCAACAAGACAGGCGTTGAAGGGCCAACAGAAGAAGCAACATGATTTTTCTCAATAGCAGGAACAACAGAAGCTGGAATCATTTGATTAACAACAATAGGTTCCTTTTCAGCAGGAATTCCTTCAGCAGGTTGCTCTTCAACAGGTTGCTCTTCAGCAGGTTACTCTTCAGCAGGTTTCTCTGCAGCAGGATACTCAATACTAGGATACTCCATATCAGGATACTCCTTGTCATACCCCAATTTTTGACCTAAGATACCACCTCATATCATCTGCATATGCATCATTTGCATCTCTAACAAACTGCATAGCTTGTGTTTGCTACTTGTGACTCAGCAGGATTTAATCAGGAAATCACTCATCAGTACAAGTAATAATCAATTAGGGTTTTGTTCTCCCTTCATCTCAAAAGAACTATCTTCATCAACAATCAACATTTGGTCCTCAGAGATTCATTTCAACAAGCTCAAAGACTTTGAATCGACTGAATTAGGGTTTTGACTGAAGATAGCATACTCTTGACTTTTGCTCAGGATTTGACCTAAATGACTTGGGACATGACCTCAAGACCCCAAGTGCATCATTTTGACCTAATCCATTGGCTCAGAACATCTCTTACACAAAGATTGATCAGACAAATCCTCAGAATTAGGGTTTTGAACTATCAGGGACTAAAATCATGGATCACATTTGGGAAACCCTAAAAATCCCCAGGAAGTCAATCAATGGTTTCAATCATCCTCAAATAATCCCTATGACAATATACAATGGAAATTGTATCTCAATTCAAGATCCACAGTCATCAATTTCATCAGATCGACAATTAGGGTTTTTGACCTAATTCACTGAACAACTGACTTTTTAATCAGGACATGGTGCCACAACTCAAACCATGGCTCAATATCCTCTAATGCCTCAATATGATCCATTCATACCATTCATTTGATGAGGATAGCCTGTTTCATTTGAAATCTCCAGAAACGCGATTCGTCTGAAAAAGTCAACTGTACAAGATCACCATTGACTTTTGGGGAATTTTGGTCAACCATGACTTTTGAAGTTTTAAATCATCAATATATGATATGAGAAGTCATTTGATCAAAGAAAATCAAGAAAATCAATCAAGAATCAAAAGTCAAAAGTTTGACTTTTCATACTTAGAAAAATTTCTAAGTGTTTTTCAATGGTTTTTTCCAAACTTTGGAAGGGAATAACTCAAAATTTCACCTACAAACTGAAAAAAACTTCCAACATGAAAGTTGTAGATTTTGACCCAATAAACAACTTTGACACATATAAATTTTTTCCATAGGATCAACCATTTAAGAGATATGGTGCTTCAAAGTTGGTACTTTTTGAAAACTTCACTTGAAATCTCATTTTCTTCAAAGTTCATGGATCTTTTTCACCCATTTCCTTAAAGGTCTTGAAGAAACTTTCAACTAGGGTTTTGAAGTGTGTAACATGAGCTTTCCAAAATGTCCAAGGGCATGAAAAAATATGGAGCATAGCTATGGTTTTGAATTATGCATTTAGTGATCATTTTCACTTGAATTTCAAGCCATTTTCACTAAATTTCAAGCCATTTTGCCTAATGATGCAAGCAATGACATAAACCACCAATAATTGTGAGATATTTCTGGTTTGAGATCAGAATAGAAAGAGATAAGAAGCACTTGAGATTTTTAACCATGGTTATCATTTTTAACCATGTGCATTAAATGTAAAGATTCCATTTTATCTTCAAATGCCAAATCACCAATTCTTGATCAACTTGCAAAGCTTTGTATTCAGAAACTTTGGCCTATAAATAGAGGTTCAAATCACTCTTCAATTCACACCAAAACCTCACAATTATAGGTTTTCTCTCTTCTTTCTTGAATTACAAGTCATGTGTTTCAAAGTGAGGTAGAAAACTCAACCTCCAAACCTTGCAAGTTCTGAACAAAGTAATGCTTCCCACAACTTCTAAATGTCATATATGATGTGTTTGATCCACTCACACACTCCAAAAACACTCAAATCTCAGAACCACTATCTCACTTCCACATGAACCAAAATTGAGCCTTATCATGTCAAAATCCATTCAAGAACATTTCTGTCCAAACTAACACTTCCAACACCTCATATACATCACATATGAACTATCCAAGCACTCACATATGATCTGTAACCTCAGAATCATCAGATTCGATTCTCACTCCAAGCAGCTGCAGTTCAGGTTCCATGGCCTTGCTCAAGTGAATTCAAACTGTTCCAAGCATTCAAACATGTTCCATAAGGTCCATTGATGCTGTTCAGATCAAGAAATAACAACTGGAACTCCTCTACTGCAAAATTCGATCTCCAGCTTTGGCATTTTTGAGGTAAGTGCCTATCAAACTCAAACTCTTATAATCATGCATCATAAATGAAAAGTTGGTTTGCTATCATGTTTCTGCACTATCACTGATCAATAGCCCTCAATCAATTTCATGATTCATCAACTATACACAATTTCAGAGTGAATTATAGAATTAGGGTTCTTCGTGTTCATCAGAGAATCAATGGCCCTAGAGTGAAAATAAATGGAATTAAATGGTACCATCATGTTCCTTATGAAAAAACGAGTAAGATACACCCTTCACTTGATCAATTTGGTTCAGTTTTGAAGATTTTCAAATTCAAATGGGGTTGGTGTTCTTGGCGCGTTTTTGGTTCAGAAATTTCAAATTCTTGTTTGTTAATATAACTAAATGGACGCGTGTATGTTACAAGCCACAAGCGTGGCTCAGTTGGCTTTTGTTTTGAGAAGTAACCTCCAGGTCGTGGGTTCAACACCCTTAGGGACCAAAACCAATTTTTTTTATCACTATTTTTCTTCAATTTCTTCACAACTTCACCATTTAATTTAACCAATCAAATTAATTTATTTTCCCTTCATTTTTTACACACTTCTTATTTAATATACATATTTTGACAATATCAAAAAAAATCACAAAAAAATATTTATTTAATGTGTTTTTAATTAGGTTTAAAATGACATGTTTTTAGGTATTTTCAAATACTTTAAATATTGTTTTATTTGATTTTTTTCAAACCTAATCACTTGTAAATATTTTGTGATCAAACCCTAATCATTTAGGTCTTAATTAAGCATTAAAACTTGTTTTAAACTTAATTAAGTTGATTTCTTTCAAATTCAAATCGTTTTAAAACGAGCGATCACAATTCTTTTCAAAAACGATAAACCATTTCTTTTTGAAACTATTGATTAAATCTTTTAATTGGTCAATTGATTTTCAAAATGAAGTGGGGCCTCTCGAATATTAGAGAGTATAAGACCCACTCTTTTTTTTCCTTTTACAGTTTTTCTTTGTACAGAAAACTTTTTCAAAACAACACTTTTTCAAACCGTTTTTTCAAAACAATAAATCTCACATCTTTTTTTTCAGAACCATCCACCCTGTTTTATGAAAATAAAACAGGGGCCTCTCGAATATTAGAGAGTGTAAGTCCCATTTCTTTTCTTTTTTGTACAGTTTTTCTTCAAACAGAATAAACTTTTCAAACAAATCTTCAAACAGTTTTTCAAAAGCGAAACCTCGCGTCTGTAAATAAAAACAATCAACCATGTTTTGTAAATAAAACACGGGCCTCCACGTAGGTATAAGTCCCAAAGCCCTTTTGTACATACCCATTCCTGTACATGAAATTAGGTATTTCATTGTACACACACCGTTTTGTACATATCTCAATCAATTTGATTTTGAACTTTGAATAACCAATAAAAAATGACAGTTTTCTTTAAATCTTCCCAAAAATATACCATGGGCCTCCATGTAGGTATAAGTCCCAAGCCCTTTTGTGAATACCTGTTTACATAGCTTTGAATAAATTCAAGTGGACCTCTCCTCGAGTGTGAGTCCCGAGCCCCGTGTATACAAATGGATCATGCTTACAGGTATATTTCCTTCATAAACTCCATTATATACACACACTTTGTCATAACTTATTCATGTTTGTTCATGTTTGTTCATACTTGTTCATGTTTGTTCATATGTGTGATATATATGATTGTTCAACTTAGTACAACACTAGGTTCCCCATAGCCTCCTATTGGGCTTCGTGCAAAGAATCTCCACTAGTTTAGGTTAGGACATAGAGTATGGTTTCCCGGTGAAATCGCTCTAAGAGCTCAGACCAACTATACCATGCCTCCCCTTGGGCTTTGTACAAACGAGTGACCCTCCCATAGCCTCCTCTTGGGCTTACAATGCAAGGACCCTGGATTGTCCCTCCCATAGCCTCCTCTTGGGCTTACAATGCAAGGACCCTCGGATAGCCTCCTCTTGGGCTTCGTACAAGGACCCACAGGCTTCTTATAAGCATCCCCAATATCCAAAACAAATACCCTAGGAGATTAGACATTTATCATCTCTATGATAGGAGTATCTCTTCTATATCATCACAAACAATTAATCAATCAAACTTTTTTGCCACAAGGCTGGCTAATCAATCAAACCGTTTTGCCACCATACTGGCTGATTTAATCAAAGTTTTTGTCACAAGGCTGACTTCATTGAAACTTTTGCCACGAGGCTGGCTGATTAATCAAAACTTTTTGTCACAAGGCTGACTTCATTGAAAGTTTTTGCCACAAGGCTGGTTAAACAACAAAAACATCTTTATCATTCTAAGCACCCTAAGTGGCATGGCCCAGGGCTTATAATGAAAAGATTTTCAAACAAAAATCAAACAGATGTATGTGATGATATAGATTAGATACATCGAACATTTAGATGACATTTGTCTCTTATCCTTTGCTTCCACTAGCATAAGTGGGAACTACGATTGCTCTGACTTTCTCAACATCCCTTTGAGAATACGTAGGCACAAGGTCGATCCTTGGCGAGCAAAATAAAACAAAAAAAACCATTCAAACCCTAGCACCCGTAGACCCCGAGCTACAGATGCTCTGATTCCCTCTAAGGGATATGTATGCAGAGGATCGCGATGATCTTTGCGAGCATAATCAAACAAACACCTTAGGTCCCACCTATTTCACAAGAACCTCTCAATAACATGGAATGAAAAACAAAGCAAAGAAACCTATAGAGTACTATAGATACGTTGGGTGCTAATACCTTCCCTTCGTATAACCAACCCTCTTACCCAAGATCTCTCCCCCACTTTTTAGGTTATTGCAACTTTTTTCCTTTTCCTCCTTTGGAAATAATAAAAAGTTTGGTCCGTACAAAAGAAAAATCATTTTTTGAGCACTCGAGCCCAAAGAAGGCATCAGGTGTCTCATCCCGAAAAAAGACAACGATTTTTCCCGCGACAGAAAAAATGGCGACTTCACTGGGGATTTCTTTTTATTGTTTCCAAAGGAAGGGTTAATTCTATTTGCTTTTCATTTCATTTTTTGTTACATGTGTGATTCTCTGGTTCTATTACTTGCGTGGTTCTGTTACAAGTGATACATTATGGACAAATCCTAACCCGGATTAAGTACACATAAGAAATTAGGTGGAGGGTATAGTCATGTGCAGGCGCACTTGAGAATCCTTCCGCTCAGTGGAGGTTCCTTGTTGGTAATATATGTTTAGCATGTTTCGTAGTGAAGACATTATTACTTTCATTGAACTGTAGAAGCTGAGAGACCGTAGAACCCCAACCCATCCTGGCCTTATTAGGTTGTGGTGCAGAAACTATTCAGGTGAAGACTTGGATTAGTTGTCATGCGGAGAACCACACTCAGACGAGTTTTTCTTGAGAATATTACTGGCTCATGAGTTTAATTGTGGAAGGCCGGTAATATCCGAAAGAAAAATGTAGACTCTGACGTATCAGTAGAACATGTTGTGCAGGTGATTAACTAGAACTATCCCATTTTTGGTTCTCTGACCTCATGCTCGTGACTTTGGACCTTTGAGCCTAAGCGTACCATGTTTGTATTACCATGTTTGCGTTACCATGTTTGTAGTACCATGTTACCATGTTTGAACTACCATGTTTGCTTTACCATGTTTGAATATGTGGCATCCATGCATCCATGCATTCATACATTCATTAAAAAACCCATCTTTTTCAAAAAAAAACATGATTTTTCCAAAAAAATTTAGAGAATTTTCTTTGCAAACATTATAGGATTAAGTTATGGAAAAAAGGTATACCAAAAAGTACGGTTTCAAAGCGCCTGATGTGGAAAGACTGATAGAGTTAGCATCTTCTGTACAAGATCCTTGTAGTTTTAGGAAAAGTTATGGAAAGCTTTTGCCTATTTTGAACACTCATGTTGATGAAGGACTTCTCAAGACTCTGGTTCAGTTCTATGATCCCGTCTACCGTTGTTTTACCTTTCCAGACTACCAGTTGGTACCGACCTTGGAAGAATATGCCAATCTTTTAGGAATTCCTGTGTCTGACAAGATACCCTTCAATGGTTTGGAAGCCATTCCTAAGTCACACGTCATTGCAGCAAGTATCCACATGAAAAAGTCTGAAATAGAGAGTAATTGGACTACCAAAGGAAACCTCCCGGGTTTAACTTCACACTTCCTGGTAAAGAAAGCCTTTGATTTCATCAAAACTGGTAGCATGATAGCATTTGAAGCTACACTAGCCTTGCTCATCTATGGGTTGGTTCTGTTTCCCAATGTCGACAACTTTGTTGATATCAATGCCATAAAGATCTTTCTGATTGGAAACCCTGTTCCGACTTTACTTGGTGACATGTATTTCTCTATCCATCATAGGAATCGCCAAGGCGGTGGAATCATTGTTTGTTGTGCACCTTTATTGTTCAAATGGATTGTTTCACACTTACCTCAGTCTCCTATTTTCACAGAAAACCGAGAAGGCTTGCGTTGGCCTCGAAGACTTATGTCTCTTACTAATAATGATATCCGTTGGTACACCTTGGCTCGCTGTGGTACAGAAACCATTGATAGTTGTGGAGAGTTCGCCAACGTACCCCTCATTGGTACACAAGGAGGAATTAACTACAATCCGGTCCTAGCCCGACGACAACTCGGGTATGCAAATTCAGCTAAACCCATTGGTCCTACAGTGGAAGGATACTTCTACCGAGAAGGGGATAATCCTAAAAGTTTGAAAGCGAGAATGGTAAGAGCTTGGTACGACGTCCGATGGAAAGAAAAAGGCGAGGAAAGAAATTGCATTGCCATGGACACCTACACTTGCTGGGTAAAGAAAAGAGCAAAAGAGTTCCAAATGCCTTATGCTTATGAAAAACCCATGTTTCCTGCAGTATCTCAACGACCCAACATTCCCGCTATGGAGGAATACCAAGACACTTTGACCAAGATGAGGGTAGAAAAAGACGCTTGGGAAGAAAAGTTTCGTAGAATTGATGTGGAAAATAGAAAGTTGAAGAAAAGAGTGAAAGATCACGAAGAAACTCTCTATTATCAAGATGGATGGCTCATGAGTAAAGATGAGAAGATTCGTCAGAAAGATGCCGCAATCAGAAGATACATCAAAGAAAGCAAGAAGAATCTTGAAGGCTCAACTAGCAACGCTCCGACTCCTGATGATTGGAAGAATATTGTTGACAAGCTGAGGACTGAAAAGGCCGAATTGAAAGCTCACTATGGGAAAGAAATCATGAAGCTCAAGCTGCACAATGCATTTGGTTCTTCGTCTGATGAAGATGCTTAGGATTTGTTTAGCTTTTTATTTTATTTATCATTTGCTTTTGTAAGGAGCTACGCTCCAATGTTGTAACATTTCCCATTATTGTAATAAAAAAAAAATTAATTAAAAAAAATGATGAATAAAAGATTTGTTTGTGTTCAAATGTTTGCAAAGAAATAATCTTTAAAATATTTGGAAAAATCATAAATTTCTCTTTGCATACATCATTCTGCATATCGAGTCCGTTGTATAGAGTCTCATCTTTTGGATCTTTCTCCAATAGATCGTCAAGCTGTCGCGTCTCAAAGTTTCTCGACCGCGCTCGCAATCAGAACACAGATACAATACTCGTTCAAGTAGAAGAAGAGTAATGGAACACTCTGAACAAGAGAATATTGAGCTCCGTGGTACGGTAACCACTCTTCAGGAAAAGTTGGAAAGTCTCACTACTCTGGTTGACTCCTTGATGGCCGCACAAAATCAGCCGCCGCCACCCAACAGCCAAGCGACGGTAACATCTGAAGTCACTACTCCAGCTTCTACAGTTGCATTCGGTATTCCATCTTTCTCCATGCCAGAAGGTTGGGGCACGCCTTTCAGCTTTGGTACAGGTTTCCGCCATAATTTCTCTGGGGTTCAAACATCCACGACTGAAGCGCCTGCTGCACAAAGTTCACAGTTTACTCCAAATCAGGGGGTAACTTTTTCTCAAGTCACTATGGCACTTTCTCAACCCACTATGACGGTTCCGACTCCTATGGTTCACACTGTTCCTTACGGAGATAATGAGATTTATCATGATCAGGGTGATAGCACAAATCAGCGTAATCTTGTGGGAGATCTCCAAGAGCAGTTTAACAAGATTCAGCTGGAAGTTAAAGCTATCCGTGGAAAAGATTTGTTTGGAAAGAATGCCCAGGAGCTATGTTTGGTTCCCAGTGTACAGATACCAGCTAAGTTCAAGGTCCCAGACTTTGAGAAATACAAAGGAAGTTCTTGTCCACAAAGCCATCTTGTGATGTATGCCAGAAAGATGTCTACTTATGCAGATAATCATCAGTTGCTTATCCATTACTTTCAAGACAGTTTGACTGGCGCCGCACTGAAGTGGTACACAGGCTTGGATAGCACTAATATTCAAACATTCAATGACCTAGGTGAGGCCTTTGTCCGACAATACAAGTATAACTCGGATATGGCTCCGGACAGAGATCAGCTTCGATCCATGGCTCAGAAAGACCATGAAGCTTTCAAAGAATATGCCCAACGATGGAGAGAAACTGCTGCTCAGATTAATCCACCGTTAAAAGAGAAAGAGATGACAAAGATCTTCTTGAATACTCTCAGTCCGTTTTATTATGAACGCATGATTGCTAGTGCTCCAAATGATTTCACCGAAATGGTAAACATGGGGATGCGTCTAGAAGAAGGAGTCCGAACCGGACGTCTAACTAAAGAAGGTGGATCTTCAAGCGGAACCAAAAAGTACGGAAGTGGTTTCTCAAAGAAGAAGGAACAAAGTGTTGACATGGTATCCCAAGGAAAGCCAAGAGGAAATGTCAATCGTCCACGACAGGTAGCTGCTATTGCGCCAGCCGTTAATACTGCACCGAATCCGGGTTTTACTCCGCAGTTTCAGCAACAGCCTCGACCACAGGTTCAGCAGTTTAACAATAATCAGAACCGTGTACAAAGAGCTCCACAGTTTGATCCGATTCCAATGACCTACACAGAATTGTACCCTGCCTTGATTGAAAGAGGTCTTGTTCAAACTAAAGCACCACCACCCGTACCTGAGAAACTCCCATGGTGGTACAAAGCTGAGGTCTCATGCCCTTATCATCAAGGAGCCCCTGGCCATGATCTCGAGCATTGCATAGCTTTGAAACATGAAGTTCAGAGGTTGGTTAGATCTAATCTCCTCTCTTTCAGAAATTTGAGTCCAAATGTACAAGCAAATCCGCTACCCAATCATGGAGGGCATGTTGTAAACATGGTGTATGGATGTCCTGGTCCATACCGAGTCTATAATATCAATCACTCAAGAGCCAATTTGGTACAAATGCACGCCACTCTCTGTCGAGGGCAGAATTTTCGCCAGCATCACTATGGTTCCTGTAGCATATGTTGTGTAGATCCTCACGGATGTTCGATTGTGAGAAGAGATCTCCAAGTACTGTTGGATAATGGTACTATTCAGATCTACAGAAATAGGGATGAAAATGAAGTTAACATGATAGGATGCTATCCGCATGAGCTTTTAGTCTCAGATATCAACTCGGAAATGCCTACAGTTAACGTCATCGTTCCTCATTTCAACATGCCTGAGCGCATGGAAGTTACTTATAACAAGCCGAAGGTTCCTATTGCTCCTTTGATCATTTGTCTACCTGGACCTGTTCCTTATGGCTCTGACAAGGCAGTTCCATACAACTACAATGCTACCATGATAAAGAATGGACAAGAAGTTCCTTTACCTACTCTTTCATCTGTTGTGAACATCGCTGATGTGAGTCGAGTAACAAGAAGTGGACGTGTGTATACTCCACTACCTTCAAAGCAGCCTGTTGCTCCTGCAACCGGGCAAAATCCTGTCAATGTTCCGGTGGGAAATCCTGTGGAAACTCCTGTCAGTAATACAAACACTGATGTTGGTCAATCCAGTGGAACCAATGTGAATCCTGACTTTGACGAAATTTTGAAGCTTATCAAAAGAAGTGAATACAAGATTGTGGATCAGCTTATGCAGACTCCTTCAAAAATCTCAATACTTTCATTGCTGTTGAATTCAGAAGCCCACAGGGAAGCCCTGATGAGAGTTTTGGATCAAGCTTTTGTAGATCATGATGTGACTGTTGATCACTTTGATGGGATAATAGCCAACATAACGGCTTGTAACAATTTAAGCTTCTGTGATGAAGAACTCCCAGAGGAGGGTAGAAATCACAATCTTGCTTTGCACATTTCTATGAACAGTTAGTCAGACTCTTTGTCCAATGTGTTGGTAGACACCGGATCTTCCTTGAATGTGATGCCAAAGACGACTCTTGCTCGCTTGTCTTACCAAGGAATGCCTATGAAGTTCAGTGGTGTGGTAGTCAAAGCATTTGATGGATCGCGAAAATCTGTTATCGGCGAAGTCAACCTTCCCATGACAATTGGTCCACATACATTTCAAATCACTTTCCAGATCATGGACATTCAAGCTGCTTATAGCTGTCTGTTAGGACGACCATGGATCCATGAAGCAGGGGCAGTAACTTCTACGCTCCATCAAAAGTTAAAGTTTGTAACAAATGGAAAATTGGTAACAATAAGTGGAGAACAAGCCTTGATGGTGAGCCATTTATCCAATTTCTCTTTTATCAGTGCCGATGATGTGGAAGGAACGCAGTTCCAAGGTCTCTCTTTAGAAGACGAATCTTCCAAGAAGAAAGCATCGATCTCTTCTTACAAAGAGGCGGTAAAAGTAGTGAAAGATGGAACTACCACTGGCTGGGGGCAAGTTGTGATCCCTACCAAAAATGAAACTAGAACGGGTCTCGGATGTTCACCAACATTCTCAAACTGCACCAAGAAGGATGAAACCCTTCGTCCGATCAAAGAAACATTCATTAGTGGAGGGTTCCTTAACCCAGTTCCTCAAGAGGTTAATGTCCTTATCGAAGAATGTATCGAAGAAGGTCTACCTAATCCTGAAGAAGAATGGAAATGTTATCTCAATGACTCGGGATACATATCTCAGGAAGAACCACATCCTCCTTCAGAGAAATCCAAAGGCGATGAAACTGAACCTGTTCCTACAGAAATCTGGGACACATTGGGACAACCAAGTGGAAAATTTGATTACATGGTGAAATACACTGCACCTGAAAGTTACAAGATTGCGATGGAGGATATCCAACCAACTGGAGTGGGAGATTCCTTTGAATATAATAGTCAACCAGAAGAGGTTTATCAGCCCTTTCAATTTTCTCAGCAACCTGAAACTGCTGAAGATTTCGGATTCAATGCATCTGCCAAGATTGATAATCCTGATGATGGTTATTATCACATAAATGCCATTTTTGAAGATGAAGGGGAAGATGGTCCCGCAATTGACTCACAAAGTGTCGCTGACAATGAGTCTCTTCATCCTGAAGACTGGGAAATACATCCTGAAAATTCTGAAGATTGTGACTCATCTTATGCTCTTCAAGAAGTAGAAGAAGACCGTTTCAACTCTACAAAGAACAAGAGTGACAAACCAGGACCTTCAAATCCTGCTCGACCAGCAGTCGATGTCAATACTGAAGATAATTCTGGGGAGAATTTTCCTGAACACATAATACACAGAGGAGTTCGTTGCTACTGGAAAGCTGTCGACGTTCCGAATGTTGTTCGCCGCTCAAAGTAATCACCTCGCTGTTATTTTGACCTCCTGCCTTGCCCAAAGCAGAGAGATGTTTTATAGGGCTTTGTTTTTAAATATTCCGCCCAAATAACTTTGTGTATAGGGCTTTGTTTTAAAAGTTTCCCTCTTTGTCCTGCCCAAGACAAATGAGTTTGTGTTTAGGGCTTTGTTTCAAAAATGAATCATAAATAAAGTGTCATTTTGAATTCCCTACATTATATGTTTTATTTTTGCTTTTTTCTGGAAATGGTAATCCTAAAAAACCAAAAAAAAAAAAAAAAGCTTTTCAAAAAAAATCTGCATACACTCTTGCATTCATAAATTTTCTGAAATAAATATAAATCACATGTGCAGATTAACTATTGATAAACCCATTGAATGCAATAACCCTATGCCCTCTCCCAACTTTGAGTTTCCTGTGTTCGAAGCCGAAGAAGAGGAAGAAGAGAAGATCCCGGACGAGATCTCCCGATTACTTAAGCACGAGGAAAGAGCCATTCTGCCTCACAAAGAGCCTTTAGAAAAGATTAACTTGGGTTCTGAAGAAGACAAAAAAGAAGTGACCATTGGATCGCTGCTTGATACTGATGTCAGGAGTAAGTTGACAGACCTTCTCAAAGAATATGTTGACGTGTTTGCCTGGTCCTACCAAGACATGCCCGGGTTGGATACCAATATTGTTCAGCATTACTTGCCATTAAAGCCAGAATGTCCGCCGGTTAAGCAGAAATTGCGAAGGACTCACCCTGATATGGCTAATAAGATCAAAGTGGAAGTTCAAAAGCAACTCGACGCAGGTTTTCTTGTCACCTCTGAGTATCCTCAATGGTTAGCCAACATTGTGCCAGTTCCGAAGAAAGATGGCAAAGTCAGAATGTGTGTTGACTACCGTGATTTGAACAAGGCCAGTCCAAAAGATGACTTTCCATTACCACATATTGACATGTTGGTTGATAACACCGCTAAGTTCAACGTCTTTTCCTTCATGGACGGGTTCTCCGGTTATAATCAGATCAAGATGGCTCCTGAAGACATGGAGAAGACATCTTTCATCACCCCATGGGGTACCTTTTGCTACAAAGTGATGCCATTTGGATTAAAGAATGCAGGCGCAACTTACCAAAGGGCAATGACTACTCTCTTTCATGACATGATGCATAAAGAAATTGAAGTCTATGTGGACGACATGATAGCCAAGTCCAGCACAGAAGAAGAACATATTGAATACCTTTTAAAGTTGTTTCAACGATTAAGGAAATATCAGCTTCGTTTGAATCCTAACAAATGTACTTTTGGGGTTAGATCTGGAAAACTCTTAGGTTTCATTGTCAGCCAAAGAGGTATTGAAGTAGATCCGGACAAAGTCAGAGCTATTCAAGAGATGCCTGTACCAAAAACTGAAAAGCAAGTGAGAGGATTTCTCGGACGATTGAACTATATCTCCAGATTTATCTCTCAAATGACTGCTACTTGTGGGCCGATTTTCAAGCTTCTCCGCAAAGATCAAGGGGTTGTATGGACCGAAGATTGCCAGAAAGCGTTCGACAGTATCAAGGAATACCTGTTAGAACCACCAATATTGATTCCTCCGGTTGAAGGAAGACCACTAATCATGTACCTTACCGTGTTGGAAGAATCCATGGGTTGTATGCTTGGACAACAAGATGAAACTGGTAAGAAGGAGCATGCCATCTATTACCTGAGTAAGAAATTCACAGACTGTGAGTCTCGTTACTCCATGCTCGAAAAAACGTGTTGTGCTTTGGCTTGGGCTTCAAAACGTCTCCGCCAATACATGATCAACAATACTACCTGGTTAATCTCCAAAATGGATCCGATCAAGTATGTCTTTGAAAAGCCTGCCTTAACAGGAAGGATTGCCCGATGGCAAATGCTGTTATCTGAGTATGACATCGAGTACCATGCTCAAAAAGCGGTCAAAGGAAGCATTCTCGCCGATCATTTGGCGCATCAACCAATTAATGAATATCAATCTCTCAAGTTGGACTTTCCTGATGAAGATGTCTTGTACTTGAAGATGAAAGATTGTGATGAACCGTTACCTGAAGAAGGTCCTGAACCCGGATCAAGATGGGGCCTAATTTTAGATGGAGCAGTAAACGCTTTTGGCAATGGAATTGGGGCAATCATCATCACTCCCAAGGGTACTCATATCCCGTTCTCCGCCAGATTGCTATTTGATTGCACCAACAACATCGCAGAATATGAAGCTTGTATCATGGGTCTCGAAGAAGCCATTGACTTAAGGATCAAGATCCTCGACATATATGGAGATTCAGCCCTCGTGATCAACCAAATCAAAGACAAGTGGGAAACTTACCACCCTGGCTTGATTCCTTACAGAGATTATGCAAGACGTCTGTTGACTTTCTTCAACAAAGTTGAATTGCATCATATACCTCGAGATCAGAATCGAATGGCAGACGCCTTGGCTACTTTATCTTCCATGTTCAAAGTCAATCATTGGAACGATATGCCTACAGTCAGAATTACGCGCCTTGAAAGGCCCGCCTATGTGTTTGCAACCGAAGTAGTCATCGATGATAAACCGTGGTTCCACGACATCAAACGCTTCCTTCAAACTCAAGAGTACCCACTTGGGGCATCAAACAAAGACAAGAAAACTCTAAGGAGGCTTTCTGGCAGTTTCTTCCTGAATGGAGATGTGTTATATAAAAGAAACTTTGACATGGTTTTGCTCAGATGCGTGGATAGACACGAAGCAGACATGTTAATGCATGAAGTGCATGAAGGGTCCTTTGGAACTCATTCAAATGGGCATGCGATGTCCAAAAAGATCTTAAGAGCAGGATACTATTGGTTGACAATGGAATCTGACTGTTACAAACACGTGAAGAGATGTCACAAGTGCCAGATCTACGCAGATAAGATCCATGTACCACCGACTCTACTCAATGTTCTCTCATCTCCATGGCCTTTTTCCATGTGGGGTATCGACATGATTGGAATGATCGAACCAAAAGCTTCAAATGGTCATCGTTTCATCTTGGTAGCAATTGATTACTTCACCAAATGGGTCGAAGCAGCATCTTATGCCAATGTTACAAGACAAGTGGTTGTGAGGTTTATCAAGAATAACATCATTTGCCGATATGGTATTCCCAGCAAGATCATTACTGACAATGGTTCAAACTTGAACAACAAGATGATGAAAGAATTGTGTGAGGAATTCAAGATTGAGCATCATAACTCTTCTCCTTACAGACCAAAAATGAACGGCGCCGTTGAAGCCGCTAACAAGAACATTAAGAAGATCGTCCAGAAAATGGTCGTCACTTACAAAGACTGGCATGAAATGCTACCATTTGCTTTACATGGGTACCGTACTTCAGTGCGTACTTCAACAGGGGCAACCCCTTTTTCTCTAGTATACGGCATGGAAGCTGTGCTCCCCGTAGAAGTTGAAATACCATCAATGAGAGTCCTCATGGAGACTAAGTTATCAGAGGCTGAATGGTGTCAAAGCAGATACGATCAGTTGAACTTAATCGAAGAAAAACGTATGACTGCTCTATGCCATGGACAGTTATACCAAGCAAGGATGAAACAAGCTTTCAACAAAAAGGTTCGACCTCGTGAAGTTCGAGAAGGCGACCTCGTGCTTAAAAAGATCTTGTCTTTTCAACCAGATTCTAGGGGCAAATGGTCTCCTAATTACGAAGGATCTTCAATTAAATCATCTCCAATCTGAAGCGACAAACACAGTTGGAACTCAAAGTTGTTAGGGGGAATAGTGGTTATTGCTTTCAATGTAGCCTTTTCCGCATAATTACCATTTCCAACTTTTGTAAATAATCTATGGAATCACGCCTTTAGCTGGTTACCATTCTATTAAATAAATTTGAGCCTTGTGCCCATTTGTCTGCAATCTCTAATTTCTTTTAGCTTTCAAAATGACGCTTTAATTGTGTTATTCACTTTTGAAAAAAAAGAAAAAAATAAGTTTTAAATGAATTTACTTCACTTTTCTTTTTCAAAATAAAAGCGAAATTTTCCTTTGAGTTGTGAACAACGGAAGGAACATCAGCGGTCGTCTCCATAGGATGAACAAAAGGATTCTCCTTGAAAACCGTCGAGACAACGGTATTTTTGTTCCAGAAAAGAATTCTTGAAGCAATTACCCCTCGAGGTAAAGAAGTTCTTCTATCCCCAGTGAAGAAGGTCTTCTATCCACAGTGACGAAGATTTTCCATCTCCAGTGAAGAAGCTCTTCCATCTCAGTAAAGATGCTTATCTTCCCCAGAGAAGTCTAAGGCACGCAGCATCATTCATCACCTGTGTTATCTACACCATGTCGAAGAACATTTGCCAAGTATCTGGTTATATTGCGACGTCGGTCCCTCTCCAGTATACCTCTTTGTCTGTCAGTATCGTCAGCATGCATGCTACATTCATGACATTCATCATTCATACATATTTGCATCATTTATGCATTCTTGCATTTTTCAATGTTTGCTTTAAAATCACTTGTTTAGGATATATTTATCCTCAAAAAGAAAATAAGAAGGAAAAAAGAAAAAGAAAAAGAAACAAGTATGGGCGTGTCATCTCTCCAAGTAGGTTGTCACCCATAAGCAAAAAGAACACATTCTTTCTCCATTTCCCCACTGAGATCATTCCTCGTGGAAGAAGGTTGCTTCAGTTTCTCCTCTCAAAATAAAGGAGGAAATCCCCAGTTGAGTTCATTCCTCACGGGTACAAAATCTTGTTTGATTGTTTCTTTCCAATTCATTCTTGGTTAGAACCCTGTCTTTACCAAAGACTCAAATTTCGATTCCTCAAACAGAGTCGTGAAAAATAGACAATAAGCAATAGCCTCATCATCTGAGCAGCTTATTTCTCTTTCAAAAACAATATTCCTCTCAAGGAAATCAATCATGAAGATCATTTGACGATCAGGGCCTTATTACTGTTCACAAGGCTGAATAACCAGTAATTTCCCTAGCAAAGTCTCCAAGATCATTTTATCACTCGGCTGATAATTGATCATGTCTTCAAAACCACTATCACAAAACTGGTAGTCGGTAACCTTTTGTTCTGGTTATATTATTAAACATGTCTATCACAATGCTGATAGTCGGTAATATTAACCAAACCTTTGAAACTCTTTTTACCTTGTCAAGTCTATCACCATGCTGGTAGTCGGTAACACCGTTTCATACCTTTCACCTTCGCGTTATTAAACAAGTCTATCCCCATGCTGATAGTCGATAAGGCCGATAGGTAAGCTTTTTTTACAAAGCTATCATTCCCCGGTGAAGCATACACTTGCTTTCCCCAAAAAACGGATTCTCTTCCAAAAACGGATTGAGGCATCCTTCCCAATCTCTTTTCCCCAGTGGAGTCAGTTCTTGATATTCCCTCGGTAAAGATATCCTTGCATCACTCGCAATTTTGGTATCTTAGGTCCAAAATTTGCGTCTTCTGATATTTAAGTCTCTTCCACCCTATCAAAATAAAGATTTTCAATCTTCATATCTCAGGTTGAAGAAACTTAAATAGGGGCATCTGTCATACCCCAATTTTTGACCTAAGATACCACCTCATATCATCTGCATATGCATCATTTGCATCTCTAACAAACTGCATAGCTTGTGTTTGCTACTTGTGACTCAGCAGGATTTAATCAGGAAATCACTCATCAGTACAAGTAATAATCAATTAGGGTTTTGTTCTCCCTTCATCTCAAAAGAACTATCTTCATCAACAATCAACATTTGGTCCTCAGAGATTCATTTCAACAAGCTCAAAGACTTTGAATCGACTGAATTAGGGTTTTGACTGAAGATAGCATACTCTTGACTTTTGCTCAGGATTTGACCTAAATGACTTGGGACATGACCTCAAGACCCCAAGTGCATCATTTTGACCTAATCCATTGGCTCAGAACATCTCTTGCACAAAGATTGATCAGACAAATCCTCAGAATTAGGGTTTTGAACTATCAGGGACTAAAATCAGGGATCACATTTGGGAAACCCTAAAAATCCCCAGGAAGTCAATCAAAGGTTTCAATCATCCTCAAATAATCCCTAT
This sequence comes from Vicia villosa, assembly GCF_029867415.1. Taxonomy (NCBI): domain Eukaryota; kingdom Viridiplantae; phylum Streptophyta; class Magnoliopsida; order Fabales; family Fabaceae; genus Vicia; species Vicia villosa. Next base: position 32,347 of record NW_026706025.1, on the reverse strand, counting down.
GACAATATACAATGGAAATTGTATCTCAATTCAAGATCCACAGTCATCAATTGCATCAGATCGACAATTAGGGTTTTTGACCTAATTCACTGAACAACTGACTTTTTAATCAGGACATGGTGCCACAACTCAAACCATGGCTCAATATCCTCTAATGCCTCAATATGATCCATTCATACCATTCATTTGATGAGGATAGCCTGTTTCATTTGAAATCTCCAGAAACGCGATTCGTCTGAAAAAGTCAACTGTACAAGATCACCATTGACTTTTGGGGAATTTTGGTCAACCATGACTTTTGAAGTTTTAAATCATCAATATATGATATGAGAAGTCATTTGATCAAAGAAAATCAATCAAGAATCAAAAGTCAAAAGTTTGACTTTTCAAACTTTGGAAGGGAATAACTCAAAATTTCACCTACAAACTGAAAAAAACTTCCAACATTAAAGTTGTAGATTTTGATCCAATAAACAACTTTGACACATATAAATATTTTCCATAGGATCAACCATTTAAGAGATATGGTGCTTCAAAGTTGGTACTTTTTGAAAACTTCACTTGAAATCTCATTTTCTTCAAAGTTCATGGATCTTTTTCACCCATTTCCTTAAAGGTCTTGAAGAAACTTTCAACCAGGGTTTTGAAGTGTGTAACATGAGCTTTCCAAAATGTCCAAGGGCATGAAAAAATATGGAGCATAGCTATGGTTTTGAATTATGCATTTAGTGATCATTTTCACTTGAATTTCAAGCCATTTTCACTAAATTTCAAGCCATTTTGCCTAATGATGCAAGCAATGACATAAACCACCAATAATTGTGAGATATTTCTGGTTTGAGATCAGAATAGAAAGAGATAAGAAGCACTTGAGATTTTTAACCATGGTTATCATTTTTAACCATGTGCATTAAATGTAAAGATTCCATTTTATCTTCAAATGCCAAATCACCAATTCTTGATCAACTTGCAAAGCTTTGTATTCAGAAACTTTGGCCTATAAATAGAGGTTCAAATCACTCTTCAATTCACACCAAAACCTCACAATTATAGGTTTTCTCTCTTCTTTCTTGAATTACAAGTCATGTGTTTCAAAGTGAGGTAGAAAACTCAACCTCCAAACCTTGCAAGTTCTGAACAAAGTAATGCTTCCCACAACTTCTAAATGTCATATATGATGTGTTTGATCCACTCACACACTCCAAAAACACTCAAATCTCAGAACCACTATCTCACTTCCACATGAACCAAAATTGAGCCTTATCATGTCAAAATCCATTCAAGAACATTTCTGTCCAAACTAACACTTCCAACACCTCATATACATCACATATGAACTATCCAAGCACTCACATATGATCTGTAACCTCAGAATCATCAGATTCGATTCTCACTCCAAGCAGCTGCAGTTCAGGTTCCATGGCCTTGCTCAAGTGAATTCAAACTGTTCCAAGCATTCAAACATGTTCCATAAGGTCCATTGATGCTGTTCAGATCAAGAAATAACAACTGGAACTCCTCTACTGCAAAATTCGATCTCCAGCTTTGGCATTTTTGAGGTAAGTGCCTATCAAACTCAAACTCTTATAATCATGCATCATAAATGAAAAGTTGGTTTGCTATCATGTTTCTGCACTATCACTGATCAATAGCCCTCAATCAATTTCATGATTCATCAACTATACACAATTTCAGAGTGAATTATAGAATTAGGGTTCTTCGTGTTCATCAGAGAATCAATGGCCCTAGAGTGAAAATAAATGGAATTAAATGGTACCATCATGTTCCTTATGAAAAAACGAGTAAGATACACCCTTCACTTGATCAATTTGGTTCAGTTTTGAAGATTTTCAAATTCAAATGGGGTTGGTGTTCTTGGCGCGTTTTTGGTTCAGAAATTTCAAATTCTTGTTTGTTAATATAACTAAATGGACGTGTGTATGTTACAAGCCACAAGCGTGGCTCAGTTGGCTTTTGTTTTGAGAAGTAACCTCCAGGTCGTGGGTTCAACACCCTTAGGGACCAAAACCAATTTTTTTTATCACTATTTTTCTTCAATTTCTTCACAACTTCACCATTTAATTTAACCAATCAAATTAATTTATTTTCCCTTCATTTTTTACACACTTCTTATTTAATATACATATTTTGACAATATCAAAAAAAATCACAAAAAAATATTTATTTAATGTGTTTTTAATTAGGTTTAAAATGACATGTTTTTAGGTATTTTCAAATACTTTAAATATTGTTTTATTTGATTTTTTTCAAACCTAATCACTTGTAAATATTTTGTGATCAAACCCTAATCATTTAGGTCTTAATTAAGCATTAAAACTTGTTTTAAACTTAATTAAGTTGATTTCTTTCAAATTCAAATCGTTTTAAAACGAGCGATCACAATTCTTTTCAAAAACGATAAACCATTTCTTTTTGAAACTATTGATTAAATCTTTTAATTGGTCAATTGATTTTCAAAATGAAGTGGGGCCTCTCGAATATTAGAGAGTATAAGACCCACTCTTTTTTTTTCCTTTTACAGTTTTTCTTTGTACAGAAAACTTTTTCAAAACAATACTTTTTCAAACCGTTTTTTCAAAACAATAAATCTCACATCTTTTTTTTCAGAACCATCCACCCTGTTTTATGAAAATAAAACAGGGGCCTCTCGAATATTAGAGAGTGTAAGTCCCACTTCTTTTCTTTTTTGTACAGTTTTTCTTCAAACAGAATAAACTTTTCAAACAAATCTTCAAACAGTTTTTCAAAAGCGAAACCTCGCGTCTGTAAATAAAAACAATCAACCATGTTTTGTAAATAAAACACGGGCCTCCACGTAGGTATAAGTCCCAAAGCCCTTTTGTACATACCCATTCCTGTACATGAAATTAGGTATTTCATTGTACACACACCGTTTTGTACATATCTCAATCAATTTGATTTTGAACTTTGAATAACCAATAAAAAATGACAGTTTTCTTTAAATCTTCCCAAAAATATACCATGGGCCTCCATGTAGGTATAAGTCCCAAGCCCTTTTGTGAATACCTGTTTACATAGCTTTGAATAAATTCAAGTGGACCTCTCCTCGAGTGTGAGTCCCGAGCCCCGTGTATACAAATGGATCATGCTTACAGGTATATTTCCTTCATAAACTCCATTATATACACACACTTTGTCATAACTTGTTCATGTTTGTTCATGTTTGTTCATACTTGTTCATGTTTGTTCATATGTGTGATATATATGATTGTTCAACTTAGTACAACACTAGGTTCCCCATAGCCTCCTATTGGGCTTCGTGCAAAGAATCTCCACTAGTTTAGGTTAGGACATAGAGTATGGTTTCCCGGTGAAATCGCTCTAAGAGCTTTGACCAACTATACCATGCCTCCCCTTGGGCTTTGTACAAACGAGTGACCCTCCCATAGCCTCCTCTTGGGCTTACAATGCAAGGACCCTGGATTGTCCCTCCCATAGCCTCCTCTTGGGCTTACAATGCAAGGACCCTCGGATAGCCTCCTCTTGGGCTTCGTACAAGGACCCACAGGCTTCTTATAAGCATCCCCAATATCCAAAACAAATACCCTAGGAGATTAGACATTTATCATCTCTATGATAGGAGTATCTCTTCTATATCATCACAAACAATTAATCAATCAAACTTTTTTGCCACAAGGCTGGCTAATCAATCAAACCGTTTTGCCACCATACTGGCTGATTTAATCAAAGTTTTTGTCACAAGGCTGACTTCATTGAAACTTTTGCCACGAGGCTGGCTGATTAATCAAAACTTTTTGTCACAAGGCTGACTTCATTGAAAGTTTTTGCCACAAGGCTGGTTAAACAACAAAAACATCTTTATCATTCTAAGCACCCTAAGTGGCATGGCCCAGGGCTTATAATGAAAAGATTTTCAAACAAAAATCAAACAGATGTATGTGATGATATAGATTAGATACATCGAACATTTAGATGACATTTGTCTCTTATCCTTTGCTTCCACTAGCATAAGTGGGAACTACGATTGCTCTGACTTTCTCAACATCCCTTTGAGAATACGTAGGCACAAGGTCGATCCTTGGCGAGCAAAATAAAACAAAAAAAACCATTCAAACCCTAGCACCCGTAGACCCCGAGCTACAGATGCTCTGATTCCCTCTAAGGGATATGTATGCAGAGGATAGCGATGATCTTTGCGAGCATAATCAAACAAACACCTTAGGTCCCACCTATTTCACAAGAACCTCTCAATAACATGGAATGAAAAACAAAGCAAAGAAACCTATAGAGTACTATAGATACGTTGGGTGCTAATACCTTCCCTTCGTATAACCAACCCTCTTACCCAAGATCTCTCCCCCACTTTTTAGGTTATTGCAACTTTTTTCCTTTTCCTCCTTTGGAAATAATAAAAAGTTTGGTCCGTACAAAAGAAAAATCATTTTTTGAGCACTCGAGCCCAAAGAAGGCATCAGGTGTCTCATCCCGAAAAAAGACAACGATTTTTCCCGCGACAGAAAAATTTTTTGCCTGGACCGCCCTTTCGGGTTTTCAGTCCACCGAGACGCTCATTTTTGCCTAGGTCGCCCTTTGCGGGTTTTCAACTTACCGAGCTGTTCTTTTGTATATATTTTTTAGACAAAGTATTTCTTGACTGCATCAGCATTCACAGGATGTGGGAGTTCATCACCATCCATGGTTGCAAGAGTCATGGCGCCGCCAGAAAATGTTCTTTTGACAACATACGGGCCTTCGTAATTAGGAGACCATTTGCCCCTAGAATCTGGTTGAAAAGACAAGATCTTTTTAAGCACGAGGTCGCCTTCTCGAAATTCACGAGGTCGAACCTTTTTGTTGAAGGCTTGTTTCATCCTTGCATGGTACAACTGTCCGTGGCATAGAGCAGTCATACGTTTTTCTTCGATTAAGTTCAACTGATCGTATCTGCTTTGACACCATTCAGCCTCTGATAACTTAGTCTCCATGAGGACTCTCATTGATGGTATTTCAACTTCTACGGGGAGCACAGCTTCCATGCCGTATACTAGAGAAAAGGGAGTTGCCCCTGTTGAAGTACGCACTGAAGTACGGTACCCATGTAAGGCAAATGGTAGCATTTCATACCAGTCTTTGTAAGTGACGACCATTTTCTGGACGATCTTCTTAATGTTCTTGTTAGCGGCTTCGACGGCGCCGTTCATTTTTGGTCTGTAAGGAGAAGAATTATGATGCTCAATCTTGAATTCCTCACACAATTCTTTCATCATCTTGTTGTTCAAGTTTGAACCATTGTCAGTAATGATCTTGCTGGGAATACCATATCGGCAAATGATGTTATTCTTGATAAATCTCACAACCACTTGTCTTGTAACATTGGCGTAAGATGCTGCTTCGACCCATTTGGTGAAGTAATCAATTGCTACCAAGATGAAACGATGACCGTTTGAAGCTTTTGGTTCAATCATTCCAATCATGTCGATCCCCCACATGGAAAAAGGCCACGGAGATGAGAGAACATTGAGTAGAGTCGGTGGCACATGGATCTTATCTGCGTAGATCTGGCACTTGTGACATCTCTTCACGTGTTTGTAACAATCAGATTCCATTGTCAACCAATAGTATCCTGCTCTTAAGATCTTTTTGGACATTGCATGCCCATTTGAATGAGTTCCAAAGGACCCTTCATGCACTTCATGCATTAACATGTCTGCTTCGTGTCTGTCCACGCATCTGAGCAAAACCATGTCGAAGTTTCTTTTGTATAGCACATCTCCGTTCACGAAGAAACTGCCAGAAAGCCTCCTTAGAGTTTTCTTATCTTTGTTTGATGCCCCAAGTGGGTACTCTTGAGTTTGAAGGAAGCGTTTGATGTCGTGGAACCACGGTTTATCATCGATGACTACTTCGGTTGCAAACACATAGGCGGGCCTTTCAAGGCGCGTAATTGTGACTGTAGGCATATCGTTCCAATGATTGACTTTGAACATGGAAGATAAAGTAGCCAAGGCGTCTGCCATTCGATTCTGATCTCGAGGTATATGATGCAATTCAACTTTGTTGAAGAAAGTCAACAGACGTCTTGCATAATCTTTGTAAGGAATCAAGCCAGGGTGGTAAGTTCCCCATTTGTCTTTGATTTGGTTGATCACGAGGGCTGAATCTCCATATATGTCGAGGATCTTAATCCTTAAGTCAATGGCTTCTTCGAGACCCATGATACAAGCTTCATATTCTGCGATGTTGTTGGTGCACTCAAATAGCAATCTGGCGGAGAACGGGATATGAGTACCCTTGGGAGTGATGATGATTGCCCCAATTCCATTGCCAAAAGCGTTTACTGCTCCATCAAAAATTAGGCCCCATCTTGATCCGGGTTCAGGACCTTCTTCAGGTAACGGTTCGTCACAATCTTTCATCTTCAAGTACAAGACATCTTCATCAGGAAAGTCAAACTTGAGAGATTGATATTCATTAATTGGTTGATGCGCCAAATGATCGGCGAGAATGCTTCCTTTGACCGCTTTTTGAGCACGGTACTCAATGTCATATTCGGATAACAGCATTTGCCATCGGGCAATCCTTCCTGTTAAGGCAGGCTTTTCAAAGACATACTTGATCGGATCCATTTTGGAGATTAACCAGGTAGTATTGTTGATCATGTATTGGCGGAGACGTTTTGAAGCCCAAGCCAAAGCACAACACGTTTTTTCGAGCATGGAGTAACGAGACTCACAGTCTGTGAATTTCTTACTCAGGTAATAGATGGCATGCTCCTTCTTACCAGTTTCATCTTGTTGTCCAAGCATACAACCCATGGATTCTTCCAACACGGTAAGGTACATGATTAGTGGTCTTCCTTCAACCGGAGGAATCAATATTGGTGGTTCTAACAGGTATTCCTTGATACTGTCGAACGCTTTCTGGCAATCTTCGGTCCATACAACCCCTTGATCTTTGCGGAGAAGCTTGAAAATCGGCCCACAAGTAGCAGTCATTTGAGAGATAAATCTGGAGATATAGTTCAATCGTCCGAGAAATCCTCTTACTTGCTTTTCAGTTTTTGGTACAGGCATCTCTTGAATAGCTCTGACTTTGTCGGGATCTACTTCAATACCTCTTTGGCTGACAATGAAACCTAAGAGTTTTCCAGATCTAACCCCAAAAGTACATTTGTTAGGATTCAAACGAAGCTGATATTTCCTTAATCGTTGAAACAACTTTAAAAGGTATTCAATATGTTCTTCTTCTGTGCTGGACTTGGCTATCATGTCGTCCACATAGACTTCAATTTCTTTATGCATCATGTCATGAAAGAGAGTAGTCATTGCCCTTTGGTAAGTTGCGCCTGCATTCTTTAATCCAAATGGCATCACTTTGTAGCAAAAGGTACCCCATGGGGTGATGAAAGATGTCTTCTCCATGTCTTCAGGAGCCATCTTGATCTGATTATAACCGGAGAACCCGTCCATGAAGGAAAAGACGTTGAACTTAGCGGTGTTATCAACCAACATGTCAATATGTGGTAATGGAAAGTCATCTTTTGGACTGGCCTTGTTCAAATCACGGTAGTCAACACACATTCTGACTTTGCCATCTTTTTTCGGAACTGGCACTATGTTGGCTAACCATTGAGGATACTCGGAGGTGACAAGAAAACCTGCGTCGAGTTGCTTTTGAACTTCCACTTTGATCTTATTAGCCATATCAGGGTGAGTCCTTCGCAATTTCTGCTTAACCGGCGGACATTCTGGCTTTAATGGCAAGTAATGCTGAACAATATTGGTATCCAACCCGGGCATGTCTTGGTAGGACCAGGCAAACACGTCAACATATTCTTTGAGAAGGTCTGTCAACTTACTCCTGACATCAGTATCAAGCAGCGATCCAATGGTCACTTCTTTTTTGTCTTCTTCAGAACCCAAGTTAATCTTTTCTAAAGGCTCTTTGTGAGGCAGAATGGCTCTTTCCTCGTGCTTAAGTAATCGGGAGATCTCGTCCGGGATCTTCTCTTCTTCCTCTTCTTCGGCTTCGAACACAAGAAACTCAAAGTTGGGAGAGGGCATAGGGTTATTGCATTCAATGGGTTTATCAATAGTTAATCTGCACATGTGATTTATATTTATTTCAGAAAATTTATGAATGCAAGAGTGTATGCAGATTTTTTTTTGAAAAGCTTTTTTTTTTTGGTTTTTTAGGATTACCATTTCCAGAAAAAAGCAAAAATAAAACATATAATGTAGGGAATTCGAAATGACACTTTATTTATGATTCATTTTTGAAACAAAGCCCTAAACACAAACTCATTTGTCTTGGGCGGGACAAAGAGGGAAACTTTTAAAACAAAGCCCTATACACAAAGTTATTTGGGCGGAATATTTAAAAACAAAGCCCTATAAAACATCTCTCTGCTTTGGGCAAGGCAGGAGGTCAAAATAACAGCGAGGTGATTACTTTGAGCGGCGAACAACATTCGGAACGTCGACAGCTTTCCAGTAGCAACGAACTCCTCTGTGTATTATGTGTTCAGGAAAATTCTCCCCAGAATTATCTTCAGTATTGACATCGACCGCTGGTCGAGCAGGATTTGAAGGTCCTGGTTTGTCACTCTTGTTCTTTGTAGAGTTGAAACGGTCTTCTTCTACTTCTTGAAGAGCATAAGATGAGTCACAATCTTCAGAATTTTCAGGATGTATTTCCCAGTCTTCAGGATGAAGAGAATCATTGTCAGCGACACTTTCTAAGTCAGCTGTGGGATCGTCTTCCCCTTCATCTTCAAAAATGGCATTTATGTGATAATAACCATCATCAGGATTATCAATCTTGGCAGATGCATTGAATCCGAAATCTTCAGCAGTTTCAGGTTGCTGAGAAAATTGACAGGGCTGATAAACCTCTTCTGGTTGACTATTATATTCAAAGGAATCTCCCCATCCAGTTGGTTGGATATCCTCCATCGCAATCTTGTAACTTTCAGGTGCAGTGTATTTCACCCTGTAATCAAAATTTCCACTTGGTTGTCCCAATGTGTCCCAGATTTCTGTAGGAACAGGTTCAGTTTCATCGCCTTTGGATTTCTCTGAAGGAGGATGTGGTTCTTCCTGAGATATGTATCCCGAGTCATTGAGATAACATTTCCATTCTTCTTCAGGATTAGGTAGACCTTCTTCGATACATTCTTCGATAAGGACATTAACCTCTTGAGGAACTGGGTTAAGGAACCCTCCACTAATGAATGTTTCTTTGATCGGACGAAGGGTTTCATCCTTCTTAGTGCAGTTTGAGAATGTTGGTGAACATCCGAGACCCGTTCTAGTTTCATTTTTGGTAGGGATCACAACTTGCCCCCAGCCAGTGGTAGTTCCATCTTTCACTACTTTTACCGCCTCTTTGTAAGAAGAGATCGATGCTTTCTTCTTGGAAGATTCGTCTTCTAAAGAGAGACCTTGGAACTGCGTTCCTTCCACATCATCGGCACTGATAAAAGAGAAATTGGATAAATGGCTCACCATCAAGGCTTGTTCTCCACTTATTGTTACCAATTTTCCATTTGTTACAAACTTTAACTTTTGATGGAGCGTAGAAGTTACTGCCCCTGCTTCATGGATCCATGGTCGTCCTAACAGACAGCTATAAGCAGCTTGAATGTCCATGACCTGGAAAGTGATTTGGAATGTATGTGGACCAATTGTCATGGGAAGGTTGACTTCGCCGATAACAGATTTTCGCGATCCATCAAATGCTTTGACTACCACACCACTGAACTTCATAGGCATTCCTTGGTAAGACAAGCGAGCAAGAGTCGTCTTTGGCATCACATTCAAGGAAGATCCGGTGTCTACCAACACATTGGACAAAGAGTCTGACTGACAGTTCATAGAAATGTGCAAAGCAAGATTGTGATTTCTACCCTCCTCTGGGAGTTCTTCATCACAGAAGCTTAAATTGTTACAAGCCGTTATGTTGGCTATTATCCCATCAAAGTGATCAACAGTCACATCATGATCTACAAAAGCTTGATCCAAAACTCTCATCAGGGCTTCCCTGTGGGCTTCTGAATTCAACAGCAATGAAAGTATTGAGATTTTTGAAGGAGTCTGCATAAGCTGATCCACAATCTTGTATTCACTTCTTTTGATAAGCTTCAAAATTTCATCAAAATCAGGATTCACATTGGTTCCACTGGATTGACTAACATCAGTGTTTGTATTACTGACAGGAGTTTCCACAGGATTTCCCACCGGAACATTGACAGGATTTTGCCCGGTTGCAGGAGCAACAGGCTGCTTTGAAGGTAGTGGAGTATACACACGTCCACTTCTTGTTACTCAACTCACATCAGCGATGTTCACAACAGATGAAAGAGTAGGTAAAGGAACTTCTTGTCCATTCTTTATCATGGTAGCATTGTAGTTGTATGGAACTGCCTTGTCAGAGTCATAAGGAACAGGTCCAGGTAGACAAATGATCAAAGGAGCAACAGGAACCTTTGGATTGTTATAAGTAACTTCCATGCGCTCAGGCATGTTGAAATGAGGAACGATGACGTTAACTGTAGGCATTTCCGAGTTGATATATGAGACTAAAAGCTCATGCGGATAGCATCCTATCATGTTAACTTCATTTTCATCCCTATTTCTGTAGATCTGAATAGTACCATTATCCAACAGTACTTGGAGATCTTTTCTCACAATCGAACATCCGTGAGGATCTACACAACATATGCTACAGGAACCATAGTGATGCTGGCAAAAATTCTGCCCTCGACAGAGAGTGGCGTGCATTTGTACCAAATTGGCTCTTGAGTGATTGATATTATAGACTCGGTATGGACCAGGACATCCATACACCATGTTTACAACATGCCCTCCATGATTGGGTAGCGGATTTGCTTGTACATTTGGACTCAAATTTCTGAAAGAGAGGAGATTAGATCTAACCAACCTCTGAACTTCATGTTTCAAAGCTATGCAATGCTCGAGATCATGGCCAGGGGCTCCTTGATGATAAGGGCATGAGACCTCAGCTTTGTACCACCATGGGAGTTTCTCAGGTACGGGTGGTGGTGCTTTAGTTTGAACAAGACCTCTTTCAATCAAGGCAGGGTACAATTCTGTGTAGGTCATTGGAATCGGATCAAACTGTGGAGCTCTTTGTACACGGTTCTGATTATTGTTAAACTGCTGAACCTGTGGTCGAGGCTGTTGCTGAAACTGCGGAGTAAAACCCGGATTCGGTGCAGTATTAACGGCTGGCGCAATAGCAGCTACCTGTCGTGGACGATTGACATTTCCTCTTGGCTTTCCTTGGGATACCATGTCAACACTTTGTTCCTTCTTCTTTGAGAAACCACTTCCGTACTTTTTGGTTCCGCTTGAAGATCCACCTTCTTTTGTTAGACGTCCGGTTCGGACTCCTTCTTCTAGACGCATCCCCATGTTTACCATTTCGGTGAAATCATTTGGAGCACTAGCAATCATGCGTTCATAATAAAACGGACTGAGAGTATTCAAGAAGATCTTTGTCATCTCTTTCTCTTTTAACGGTGGATTAATCTGAGCAGCAGTTTCTCTCCATCGTTGGGCATATTCTTTGAAAGCTTCATGGTCTTTCTGAGCCATGGATCGAAGCTGATCTCTGTCCGGAGCCATATCCGAGTTATACTTGTATTGTCGGACAAAGGCCTCACCTAGGTCATTGAATGTTTGAATATTAGTGTTATCCAAGCCTGTGTACCACTTCAGTGCGGCGCCAGTCAAACTGTCTTGAAAGTAATGGATAAGCAACTGATGATTATCTGCATAAGTAGACATCTTTCTGGCATACATCACAAGATGGCTTTGTGGACAAGAACTTCCTTTGTATTTCTCAAAGTCTGGGACCTTGAACTTAGCTGGTATCTGTACACTGGGAACCAAACATAGCTCCTGGGCATTCTTTCCAAACAAATCTTTTCCACGGATAGCTTTAACTTCCAGCTGAATCTTGTTAAACTGCTCTTGGAGATCTCCCACAAGATTACGCTGATTTGTGCTATCACCCTGATCATGATAAATCTCATTATCTCCGTAAGGAACAGTGTGAACCATAGGAGTCGGAACCGTCATAGTGGGTTGAGAAAGTGCCATAGTGACTTGAGAAAAAGTTACCCCCTGATTTGGAGTAAACTGTGAACTTTGTGCAGCAGGCGCTTCAGTCGTGGATGTTTGAACCCCAGAGAAATTATGGCGGAAACCTGTACCAAAGCTGAAAGGCGTGCTCCCCGTTGAAAAAAAAAGCAACCTTAACTACTTGCTTTTTTCACTCCTCCCTTTTCTCTCATAATTTTCAAGGTTTCTTAGTTCCATAGTCGGAAAAGGGGTGAAGAAGTAGTTCATACCTTAGTGGAGAGCAACAACTTGAAGTTGCATCTTCAAGTCTCCCTAATATCCAAAAAAAGGTTTTGTTGCATCATCTTCATCAAAATAGATCCTACAACAACAAATTCAAAAGTTGTTACAATCAAAAAAAATTTCAAAGATTGAGCAACTCAAAGTGTTCTTCAATAACACCACCCGAATTTCCAGAAAAAAGAGAGGTTTGAAACCTTACCTCTGACTTTCGGTGGCAGCCCCACATCATCTTCAACGCAGCAGCCGGCAATAAGTTATGGTGAGGCTGTAATAACAAATTCAATCACAAATTCAGCAGCCAACAATAATTCACGGTTCAGAATCATACAGCAACAAATCCGAAGCAGTGGCAACAAAAATTCGTTTTCCAGAGGCATAAGGATCAAAGAACATACCTTCAACAAAACCCGGCGAAAACCTCCTCGCCACAGGTAAGTCATTTTCACTCTCAATCTCAATATTACTGCTTAAATCATCTCTGCAAATATATTGTTCATTGGAAAACCGAAAACAGAGCGTGCATAAGTAATTATTGCTATGTCATAAAGGAGGAAAACGAGATTCATTGTTGTTGATCATATGAGTTCAAAACCGGATTCCTAGAAATCGTTTAAGAGTCATACCTTCGATTGTTTTTTTTTCCGGTTGAATCTTGTTGGACTTATAAAAAAAATCAGTGATGAACAAGAACACATAAACTGAACTCTGTTTGTTGTCCACCAAGAGGAAAGCGACGAACATGATATAAAAAGGAGCACCGTTACTGCTGTCATTCACTGAGAGAGAATTCAGCGAGAGAGACGAGTGCGACTGAGGGAGGAAGTCGCTCTGTGTTGTTGTTCTTCACCATCGAGCAAGAGAGAGCTGAGAGCGATTCAGAGAGAGGGCTATTGTTGTTCAGAGAGAAAGTTGCGATAGAAAGATGATGAGTGAGAGCGTCTGAGCGAGAAGCCAAGAGCTTTTGTTTTTGTTCTTCATCACGAACGAAATCGAGTGAGAAAGAGGACGGATTTTTGTTTTGTTTGTTCTGAGAAGATGAAGTTTTAGAGTGATTTTCCAGAAAAGAGCGTGAGAGAGGAAGGAGAAAGAGGCGTGGTCCCTCTTGTGTTAGTTTAGGGTTTTCATAAAATCCAACCCATGTGATAAGAGCTAGCGGATCCGGGTCATACTGACCCGACCCGGTCCGGTTCATTTTGTTTCATCCTTTTAATTCAGTTTTGGGCCTGCACCCTCCATCAGAATTTGAACCCCCTGGCCCAATTATTAAGTTAACTATCTCTTTTAATTTCCTTTAGAGAATTATTTTCATATAAAAAAATATTTAGCATTTTAATTTAATGTAGGTTTTAGTTTTTATTTTCTAATACTCATTAAAAAAAATGACAAAAAATATGTTTTTAATATTTTCATATGTTAATAAGTGTGTTTTTTAATTCTTATTAAAACTCCAAAAAATATATTAGATACATAATAGTTTTTATGTTTTTTTTCTAATTATTTCCTTCCTTCACAAAAAATCACAAAAAAATATCTTCTTTTAGAATTAATTTTTATTTGAATTTAATATTTTCATGTTATCTTGTGTAGTTAATCATTTAAATTTCTATTTGATTATTATTGCACATCACTTGAATTTTCTCACTTCATCCAAGACTCCGAGATTATTTCTCCGTTGTCTTTTGGATTTGTCTGTTTTGTTTGGTCTTCCATTTGCTGTAGGAGTCCTTAAACAATTACTGGATGATCATGGAATTGCCGAAAGCTGTGAACTTATCTGACGTTCTTTTCTGCTGGTGAGGATGCTTAATATCTGTTGAAATCCTAATTTATTCAAAGCACATCACTTGAGGATCACGGTAATACCTCAAACTCAGAAATCCAATTTTCTCATTCTTCGAGGTAAGCCTAAAACTCAATCAACTGTTTTCACAACAGTAATCAATTCACTTTCAAATCACCCATTGTTTTTCAAAACAGTGGGGCCTCTCGAATATTAGAGAGTGTAAGTCCCATTTCTTTTCTTTTTTGTACAGTTTTTCTTCAAACAGAATAAACTTTTCAAACAAATCTTCAAACAGTTTTTCAAAAGCGAAACCTCGCGTCCTGTAAATAAAACAGTCAACCATGTTTTGTAAATAAAACACGGGCCTCCACGTAGGTATAAGTCCCAAGCCCTTTTGTACATACCCATTCCTGTACATAAAATTAGGTATTTCATTGTACACACACCGTTTTGTACATATCTCGATCAATTTGATTTTGAACTTTGAATAACCAATAAAAAATGACAGTTTTCTTTAAATCTTCCCAAAAATATACCATGGGCCTCCATGTAGGTATAAGTCCCAAGCCCTTTTGTGAATACCTGTTTACATAGCTTTGAATAACTTCAAGTGGACCTCTCCTCGAGTGTGAGTCCCGAGCCCCGTGTATACAAATGGATCATGCTTACAGGTATATTTCCTTCATAAACTCCATTATATACACACACTTTGTCATATATATAATTGTTCATGTTTGTTCATATTTGTTCATACTTGTTCATGTTTGTTCATATGTGTGATATGTGTGCTTGTTCAACTTAGTACAACACTAGGTTCCCCATAGCCTCCTATTGGGCTTCGTGCAAAGAATCTCCACTAGTTTAGGTTAGGACATAGAGTATGGTTTCCCGGTGAAATCGCTCTAAGAGCTCAAACCAACTATACCATGCCTCCCCTTGGGCTTTGTACAAACGAGTGACCCTCCCATAGCCTCCTCTTGGGCTTACAATGCAAGGACCCTGGATTGTCCCTCCCATAGCTTCCTCTTGGGCTTACAATGCAAGGACCCTCGGATAGCCTCCTCTTGGGCTTCGTACAAGGACCCACGGGCTTCTTATAAGCATCCCCAATATCCAAATCAAATACCCTAGGAGATTAGACATTTATCATCTCTATGATAGGAGTATCTCTTTTATATCATCACAAACAATCAATCAAATCAAACTTTTTTTGCCACAAGGCTGGCTAATCAATCAAACTTTTTTTGCCACAAGGCTGGCTAATCAATCAAACCGTTTTGCCACCATACTGGCTGATTTAATCAAAGTTTTTGTCACAAGGCTGACTTCATTGAAACTTTTGCCACGAGGCTGGCTGATTAATCAAAACTTTTTGTCACAAGGCTGACTTCATTGAAAGTTTTTTGCCACAAGGCTGGTTAAACAACAAAAACATCTTTATCATTCTAAGCACCCTAAGTGGCATGGCCCCGGGCTTATAATGAAAAGATTTTCAAACAAAAACAAACAGATGTATGTGATGATATAGATTAGATACATCGAACATTTAGATGACATTTGTCTCTTATCCTTTGCTTCCACTAGCATAAGTGGGAACTACGATTGCTCTGACTTTCTCAACATCCCTTTGAGAATACGTAGGCACAAGGTCGATCCTTGGCGAGCAAAATAAAACAAAAAAAACCATTCAAACCCTAGCACCCGTAGACCCCGAGCTACAGATGCTCTGATTCCCTCTAAGGGATATGTATGCAGAGGATCGCGATGATCTTTGCGAGCATAATCAAACAAACACCTTAGGTCCCACCTATTTCACAAGAACCTCTCAATAACATGGAATGAAAAACAAAGCAAAGAAACCTATAGAGTACTATAGATACGTTGGGTGCTAATACCTTCCCTTCGTATAACCAACCCTCTTACCCAAGATCTCTCCCCCACTTTTTAGGTTATTGCAACTTTTTTCCTTTTCCTCCTTTGGAAATAATAAAAAGTTTGGTCCGTACAAAAGAAAAATCATTTTTTGAGCACTCGAGCCCAAAGAAGGCATCAGGTGTCTCATCACAAAAAAGAAACGATTTTTCCCCGCGACAGAAGCATAAGTGGGACTCATCAATGACAAAAGTTTATTCTGTTTGAAGAAAAACTGTACAAAAAAGAAAAGAAATGGGACTTACACTCTCTAATATTCGAGAGGCCCCTGTTTTATTTTCATAAAACAGGGTGGGTGGTTTTGAAAAAAAAGATGTGAGATTTATTGTTTTGAAAAAACAGTTTGAAAAAGTATTGTTTTGAAAAAGTTTTCTGTACAAAGAAAAACTGTAAAAGGAAAAAAAAGAGTGGGTCTTATACTCTCTAATATTCGAGAGGCCCCACTGTTTTGAAAAACAATGGGTGATTTGAAAGCGAATTGATTACTGTTGTGAAAACAGTTGATTGAGTTTTAGGCTTACCTCGAAGAATGAGAAAATTGGATTTCTGAGTTTGAGGTATTACCGTGATCCTCAAGTGATGTGCTTTGAAATTAGAGGGAATCATGACATGATGCATAAAGAAATTGAAGTTTATGTCGACGACATGATAGCCAAGTCCAGCACAGAAGAAGAACATATTGAATACCTTTTAAAGTTGTTTCAACGATTAAGGAAATATCAGCTTCGTTTGAATCCTAACAAATGTACTTTTGGGGTTAGATCTGGAAAACTTTTAGGTTTCATTGTCAGCCAAAGAGGTATTGAAGTAGATCCCGACAAAGTCAGAGCTATTCAAGAGATGCCTGTACCAAAAACTGAAAAGCAAGTGAGAGGATTTCTCGGACGATTGAACTATATCTCCAGATTTATCTCTCAAATGACTGCTACTTGTGGGCCGATTTTCAAGCTTCTCCGCAAAGATCAAGGGGTTGTATGGACCGAAGATTGCCAGAAAGCGTTCGACAGTATCAAGGAATACCTGTTAGAACCACCAATATTGATTCCTCCGGTTGAAGGAAGACCACTAATCATGTACCTTACCGTGTTGGAAGAATCCATGGGTTGTATGCTTGGACAACAAGATGAAACTGGTAAGAAGGAGCATGCCATCTATTACCTGAGTAAGAAATTCACAGACTGTGAGTCTCGTTACTCCATGCTCGAAAAAACGTGTTGTGCTTTGGCTTGGGCTTCAAAACGTCTCCGCCAATACATGATCAACAATACTACCTGGTTAATCTCAAAAATGGATCCGATCAAGTATGTCTTTGAAAAGCCTGCCTTAACAGGAAGGATTGCCCGATGGCAAATGCTGTTATCCGAATATGACATTGAGTACCGTGCTCAAAAAGCGGTCAAAGGAAGCATTCTCGCCGATCATTTGGCGCATCAACCAATTAATGAATATCAATCTCTCAAGTTTGACTTTCCTGATGAAGATGTCTTGTACTTGAAGATGAAAGATTGTGACGAACCGTTACCTGAAGAAGGTCCTGAACCCAGATCAAGATGGGGCCTAATTTTTGATGGAGCAGTAAACGCTTTTGGCAATGGAATTGGGGCAATCATCATCACTCCCAAGGGTACTCATATCCCGTTCTCCGCCAGATTGCTATTTGAGTGCACCAACAACATCGCAGAATATGAAGCTTGTATCATGGGTCTCGAAGAAGCCATTGACTTAAGGATTAAGATCCTCGACATATATGGAGATTCAGCCCTCGTGATCAACCAAATCAAAGACAAATGGGAAACTTACCACCCTGGCTTGATTCCTTACAGAGATTATGCAAGACGTCTGTTGACTTTCTTCAACAAAGTTGAATTGCATCATATACCTCGAGATCAGAATCGAATGGTAGACGCCTTGGCTACTTTATCTTCCATGTTCAAAGTCAATCATTGGAACGATATGCCTACAGTCAGAATTACGCGCCTTGAAAGGCCCGCCTATGTGTTTGCAACCGAAGTAGTCATCGATGATAAACCGTGGTTCCACGACATCAAACGCTTCCTTCAAACTCAAGAGTACCCACTTGGGGCATCAAACAAAGATAAGAAAACTCTAAGGAGGCTTTCTGGCAGTTTCTTCCTGAACGGAGATGTGCTATACAAAAGAAACTTCGACATGGTTTTGCTCAGATGCGTGGACAGACACGAAGCAGACATGTTAATGCATGAAGTGCATGAAGGGTCCTTTGGAACTCATTCAAATGGGCATGCAATGTCCAAAAAGATCTTAAGAGCAGGATACTATTGGTTGACAATGGAATCTGATTGTTACAAACACGTGAAGAGATGTCACAAGTGCCAGATCTACGCAGATAAGATCCATGTGCCACCGACTCTACTCAACGTTCTCTCATCTCCGTGGCCTTTTTCCATGTGGGGGATCGACATGATTGGAATGATTGAACCAAAAGCTTCAAACGGTCATCGTTTCATCTTGGTAGCAATTGATTACTTCACCAAATGGGTCGAAGCAGCATCTTACGCCAATGTTACAAGACAAGTGGTTGTGAGATTTATCAAGAATAACATCATTTGCCGATATGGTATTCCCAGCAAGATCATTACTGACAATGGTTCAAACTTGAACAACAAGATGATGAAAGAATTGTGTGAGGAATTCAAGATTGAGCATCATAACTCTTCTCCTTACAGACCAAAAATGAACGGCGCCGTTGAAGCCGCTAACAAGAACATTAAGAAGATCGTCCAGAAAATGGTCGTCACTTACAAAGACTGGCATGAAATGCTACCATTTGCTTTACATGGGTACCGTACTTCAGTGCGTACTTCAACAGGGGCAACTCCCTTTTCTCTAGTATACGGCATGGAAGCTGTGCTCCCCGTAGAAGTTGAAATCCCATCAATGAGAGTCCTCATGGAGACTAAGTTATCAGAGGCTGAATGGTGTCAAAGCAGATACGATCAGTTGAACTTAATCGAAGAAAAACGTATGACTGCTCTATGCCACGGACAGTTGTACAAGGCAAGGATGAAACAAGCCTTCAACAAAAAGGTTCGACCTCGTGAATTTCGAGAAGGCGACCTCGTGCTTAAAAAGATCTTGTCTTTTCAACCAGATTCTAGGGGCAAATGGTCTCCTAATTACGAAGGCTCGTATGTTGTCAAAAGAACATTTTCTGGCGGCGCCATGACTCTTGCAACCATGGATGGTGATGAACTCCCACATCCTGTGAATGCTGATGCAGTCAAGAAATACTTTGTCTAAAAAATATATACAAAAGAACAGCTCGGTAAGTTGAAAACCCGCAAAGGGCGACTTAGGCAAAAATGAGCGTCTCGGTGGACTGAAAACCCGAAAGGGCGGTCCAGGCAAAAATTAGAGACAATAAACAGAAAAATTCATCCTGGTAGATTGAAAACCTGAAAGGGCAATCTAGGCAAAAATTAAGGATTAATGACAAAGTAACTGCATCAGTCTGTACTTCGTCACCTGAAGAGTCTTTTCATCAAAGGATCTACGATCAAATCATCGCCAATCTGAAGCAACAAGCACAGTTGGAACTCAAAGTTGTTAGGGGGAATAGTGGTTATTGCTTTCAATGTAGCCTTTTCCGCATAATTACCATTTCCAACTTTTGTAAATACTCCATGGAATCACGCCTTTAGCTGGTTACCATTCTATTAAATAAATTTGAGCCTTGTGCCCATTTGTCTGCAATCTCTAATTTCTTTTAGCTTTCAAAATGACGCTTTAATTGTGTTATTCGCTTTTGAAACAAAAAAAAAAGAAAAAAAGTTTTAAATGAATTTACTTCACTTTTCTTTTTCAAAATAAAAGCAAAACTTTCCTTTGAGTTGTGAACAACGGAAGGAACATCAACAGTCGTCTCCATAGGGTGAACAAAAGGATTCTCCCTGAAAAATTGTTGAGACAACGGTATTCTTGTCCCATAAAAGAATTCTTGAAGCAATTACCCCTCGAGGTAAAGAAGCTCTTCTATCCCCAGTGAAGAAGGTCTTTTATCCCTAGTGACGAAGATTCCAATCTCCAGTGAAGAAGCTCTTCCATCCCAGTAAAGATGCTCATCTTCCCCAGAGAAGTTTAAAACATGCAACACCATTCATCACCTGTGTTATCTACACCGTGTTGAAGAACATTTGCCAAGTATCTGGTTGTATTGCGACGTCGGTCCCTCTCCAATATATACTCTTTTGTCTGTCAGTATTGTTAGCATGCATGCGACATTCATGACATTCATCATTCATACATATTTGCATCATTTATGCATTCTTGCATTTTTCAATGTTTGCTTTAAAATCACTCGTTTAGGATATATCTATCCTCAAGAAAAAAAAGAAGAAAAAGAAAGAAAAACAAATATGGGCGTGTCATCTCTCCAAGTAGGTCGTCACCCATAAGCAGAAAGAACATCTTCTTTCTCCAGTTCCCCACTGAGATCATTCCTCGTGGAAGAAGGTTGCTCTAGTTTCTCCTCTTAAAACAAAGGAGAAAACACCCATTCGAGTTCATTCCTCATTGGGTATAAAGTCTTGTTTGACTATTTCTTTCCAATTCATTCTTGGTTAGAACCCTGTCTTTACCAAAGATTCAAGTTCCGATTCCTCAAACAGAGTCGTGAAAAACAGACAATAAACAATAGCCTCATCATCTGAGCAGCTTATGTCTCTTTCAAAAGCCTTTTCCTCTCAAGGAAATCAATCATGAAGACCACTTAACAATCAGGGTCTTATTACTGTTCACAAGGCTGAATAAGCAGTAATTTCCCTAACAGAGTCTCCAGAATCATTTTATCACTTGGCTGATAATTGATCATGTCTTCAAAACCACTATCACAAGGCTGGTAGTCGGTAACCCTTTTGTTTTGGTTATATTATTTAACATGTCTATCACAAGGCTGATAGTCGGTAATATTAACCAAACCTTTGAAACTCTTTTTACCTTGTCAAGTCTATCACGAGGCTGGTAGTCGGTAACACAGTTTCATACCTTTCACCTTCGCATTATTAAACAAGTCTATCCCCATGCTGATAGTCGGTAATGTCGATAGGTAAGCTTTTCTTACAAAGCTATCATTCCCAGGAAAAGCATACACTTGCTTTCCCGATAAAACGGATTCTCTTCCTAAAAATGGATTGAGGAATCCTTCCCAATCTCTTTTCCCCAGCGGAGTCAGTTTTGATATTCCCTCGGTAAAGATATCCTTGCATCATTCGCAATTTTGGTATCTTAGGTCCAAAATTTGCATCTTCTGATATTTAAGTCTCTTCCACCCTATCAAAACGAAGATTTTCAATCTTCATGTCTCAGGTTGAAGAAACTTAAATAGGGGCATCTGTCATACCCCAATTTTTGACCTAAGATACCACCCCATATCATTTGCATATGCATCATTTGCATCTCTAACAAATTGCATAGCTTGTGTTTGTTACTTGTGACTCAGCAGGATTTAATCAGGAAATCACTCATCAATACAAGTAACAATCAATTAGGGTTTTGTTCTCCCTTCATCTCAAAAGAACTATCTTCATCAACAATCAACATTTGGTCCTCAGAGATTCATTTCAACAAGCTCAAAGACTTTGAATCGACTGAATTAGGGTTTTGACTGAAGATAGCATACTCCTGACTTTTGCTCAGGATTTGACCTAATGACTTGGGACAAGACCTCAAGACCCCAAGTGCATCATTTTGACCTAATCCATTGGCTCAAGACATCTCCTACACAAAGATTGATCAGACAAATCCTCAGATCAGGGTTTTTGAACTATCAGGGACTAAAATCAGGGATCACATTTGGGAAACCCTAAAAATCCCCAGGAAGTCACTCAAAGGTTTCAATCATCCTCAAACAAAGTGCGCCATTTCCATTTGTGTGATTCAAGAGTTTTGATTGAAATCTATTTCAAGATTTTGGCCTATGGATTCGTCATGGTAAAGAAAATTGTTTCTTATGGATTATTTGAAAGTTGGTACAAGTTTGAAACAATTCATGGAAATTTCACCGAAAATTGCAAGAAATATCTTTTAGTCTATTTGTTGAAAGATTATTTTCAAGTATGGTTCTAAGACCATGAATTCAATAATTTCAAGTTCAATATTATTTCAAAGATCCATGACGGCAAGAACATGTCTCAAGGCCTAAAATTCAAAGGATTTCCTATTATTTTCTATTCAAAAGGAATTGAATTTCTAAGTTCAAGTTCATTCAAGAAAATTCAAAACTTCATTACTTCAAGGATATTCTACCAATTCCTTTCAAAAAGGGTTCATTCAAATTTTCAACATTCAAAAGGAATTCAAATTTCATTCAAGATCATTCAAAAATATTCAAACTTCATACTTGAATAACAATTTCACTCAAGAATATTGGAATTTCATGATTGAATAATAATTTCATTCAAGTTCTAAAAGAAGTTCAAGCATTTACATGGAACAAATGAATTACAAAGGAACTTTATCTAAAATTCAAGAATTGCAAAATTCCATTCATTTGCAAGAATACAAAGTTTCATTCATACAAAGTTGGAATTACAAGGAAAAGAAAAAAATAAAACTTCAAATGCAATTCTTGAATTCTTCAAGTCTTCATTCTTCAAGATCAAGTTTCTTCATTCTTTCTTCAAAGAATACTCATGTCACATGAAAAAAGAAACAAAAAGAGGGGTGAGATTAGCAAAGGTTCAACAAAATAATTCAATAAGAATAAGTCAAAAAAAAGAGAAAAGAATCAAAGAGATATTTTTCATGCCACTTGCAAGAGAAAAATCTCATAAAGAATATTCTTATTCTTATCTTGCAATGATGAAGAATATATTCTTATTCTTATTCTTGCAAAGATGAAGAATATATGCTTATTCTTATTCTTGCCATGATTGAAACTTGCTAATCAAGATTACCAATTGCCAAACACATCCTAAGCTTTTCCTATAAATAGAAGTGTTCTCTTCATTGCAAAGACAAAAAAAAAGCAACCTTAACTACTTGCTTTTTTCACTCCTCCCTTTTCTCTCATAATTTTCAAAGTTTCTTAGTTCCATAGTCGGAAAAGGGGTGAAGAAGTAGTTCATACCTTAGTGGAGAGCAACAACTTGAAGTTGCATCTTCAAGTCTCCCTAATATCCAAAAAAAGGTTTTGTTGCATCATCTTCATCAAAATAGATCCTACAACAACAAATTCAAAAGTTGTTACAATCAAAAAAATTTCAAAGATTGAGCAACTCAAAGTGTTCTTCAATAACACCACCCGAATTTCCAGAAAAAAGAGAGGTTTGAAACCTTACCTCTGACTTTCGGTGGCAGCCCCACATCATCTTCAACGCAGCAGCCGGCAATAAGTTATGGTGAGGCTGTAATAACAAATTCAATCACAAATTCAGCAGCCAACAATAATTCACGGTTCAGAATCATACAGCAATAAATCCGAAGCAGTGGCAACAAAAATTCGTTTTCCAGAGGCATAAGGATCAAAGAACATACCTTCAACAAAACCCGGCGAAAACCTCCTCGCCACAGGTAAGTCGTTTTCACTCTCAATCTCAATATTACTGCTTAAATCATCTCTGCAAATATATTGTTCATTGGAAAACCGAAAACAGAGCGTGCATAAGTAATTATTGCTATGTCATAAAGGAGGAAAACGAGATTCATTGTTGTTGATCATATGAGTTCAAAACCGGATTCCTAGAAATCGTTTAAGAGTCATACCTTCGATTGTTTTTTTTTCCGGTTGAATCTTGTTGGACTTATAAAAAAAATCAGTGATGAACAATAACACATAAACTGAACTCTGTTTGTTGTCCACCAAGAGGAAAGCGACGAACATGATATAAAAAGGAGCACCGTTACTGCTGTCATTCACTGAGAGAGAATTCAGCGAGAGAGACGAGTGCGACTGAGGGAGGAAGTCGCTCTGTGTTGTTGTTCTTCACCATCGAGCAAGAGAAAGCTGAGAGCGATTCAGAGAGAGGGCTATTGTTGTTCAGAGAGAAAGTTGCGATAGAAAGATGATGAGTGAGAGCGTCTGAGCGAGAAGCCAAGAGCTTTTGTTTTTGTTCTTCATCACGAACGAAATCGAGTGAGAAAGAGGACGGATTTTTGTTTTGTTTGTTCTGAGAAGATGAAGTTTTAGAGTGATTTTCCAGAAAAGAGCGTGAGAGAGGAAGGAGAAAGAGGCGTGGTCCCTCTTGTGTTAGTTTAGGGTTTTCATAAAATCCAACCCATGTGATAAGAGCTAGCGGATCCGGGTCATACTGACCCGACCCGGTCCGGTTCATTTTGTTTCATCCTTTTAATTCAGTTTTGGGCCTGCACCCTCCATCAGAATTTGAACCCCCTGGCCCAATTATTAAGTTAACTATCTCTTTTAATTTCCTTTAGAGAATTATTTTCATATAAAAAAATATTTAGCATTTTAATTTAATGTAGGTTTTAGTTTTTATTTTCTAATACTCATTAAAAAAAATGACAAAAAATATGTTTTTAATATTTTCATATGTTAATAAGTGTGTTTTTTAATTCTTATTAAAACTCCAAAAAATATATTAGATACATAATAGTTTTTATGTTTTTTTTCTAATTATTTCCTTCCTTCACAAAAAATCACAAAAAAATATCTTCTTTTAGAATTAATTTTTATTTGAATTTAATATTTTCATGTTATCTTGTGTAGTTAATCATTTAAATTTCTATTTGATTATTATTGCACATCACTTGAATTTTCTCACTTCATCCAAGACTCCGAGATTATTTCTCCGTTGTCTTTTGGATTTGTCTGTTTTGTTTGGTCTTCCATTTGCTGTAGGAGTCCTTAAACAATTACTGGATGATCATGGAATTGCCGAAAGCTGTGAACTTATCTGACGTTCTTTTCTGCTGGTGAGGATGCTTAATATCTGTTGAAATCCTAATTTATTCAAAGCACATCACTTGAGGATCACGGTAATACCTCAAACTCAGAAATCCAATTTTCTCATTCTTCGAGGTAAGCCTAAAACTCAATCAACTGTTTTCACAACAGTAATCAATTCACTTTCAAATCACCCATTGTTTTTCAAAACAGTGGGGCCTCTCGAATATTAGAGAGTATAAGACCCACTCTTTTTTTCCTTTCACAGTTTTTCTTTGTACAGAAAACTTTTTCAAAACAATACTCGCCAAACTATTTTTTAAACAATAAATCTCACATCTTTTTTCAAAACCATCCACCCTGTTTTATGAGAATAAAACAGGGGCCTCTCGAATTTTAGAGAGTGTAAGTCCCATTTCTTTTCTTTTTGTACAGTTTTAAACAATAAACTTTTCAAATAAATCTTCAAACAGTTTTTCAAAAGCAAAACCTCGCGTCTGTAAATAAACAGTCAACCATGTTTTATAAAATAAAACACGGGCCTCCACGTAGGTATAAGTCCCAAGCCCCTTTTGTACATATCCATTCCTGTACATGAAATTAGGTATTTCATTGTACACACACCGTTTTGTACATATCTCAATCAATTTGATTTTGAACTTTGAATAACAAACCAAAAATGAAGGTTTTCTTTAAATCTTCCCAAAAATACCATGGGCCTCCATGTAGGTATAAGTCCCAAGCCCTTTTGTAAATACCTGTTTACATAGCTTTGAATAAATTCAAGTGGACCTCTCCCCGAGTGTGAGTCCCGAGCCCTGTGTATACAAATGGATCATGCTTACAGGTATATTTCCTTCATAAACTCCATTATATACACACACTTTGTCATATATATAATTGTTCATGTTTGTTCATATTTGTTCATACTTGTTCATGTTTGTTCATATGTGTGATATGTGTGCTTGTTCAACTTAGTACAACACTAGGTTCCCCATAGCCTCCTATTGGGCTTCGTGCAAAGAATCTCAACTAGTTTAGGTTAGGACATAGAGTATGGTTTCCCGGTGAAATCGCTCTAAGAGCTCAAACCAACTATACCATGCCTCCCCTTGGGCTTTGTACAAACGAGTGACCCTCCCATAGCCTCCTCTTGGGCTTACAATGCAAGGACCTTGGATTGTCCCTCCCATAGCCTCCTCTTGGGCTTACAATGCAAGGACCCTCGGATAGCCTCCTCTTGGGCTTCGTGCAAGGACCCACGGGCTTCTTATAAGCATCCCCAATATCCAAATCAAATACCCTAGGAGATTAGACATTTATCATCTCTATGATAGGAGTATCTCTTTTATATCATCACAAACAATCAATCAATCAAATCAAACTCTTTTTTGCCACAAGGCTGGCTAATCAATCAAACCGTTTTGCCACCATACTGGCTGATTAATTAAAGTTTTTGTCACAAGGCTGACTTCATTGAAACTTTTGCCACGAGGCTGGCTGATTAATCAAAACTTTTTGTCACAAGGCTGACTTCATTGAAAGTTTTCGCCACAAGGCTGGTTAAACAACAAAAAACATCTTTATCATTCTAAGCACCCTAAGTGGCATGGCCCCGGGCTTATAATGAAAAGATTTTCAAACAAAAACAAACAGATGTATGTGATGATATAGATTAGATACATCGAACATTTAGATGACATTTGTCTATTTTCCTTTGCTTCCATTAGCATAAGTGGGAACTACGATTGCTCTGACTTTCTCAACATCCCTTTGAGAATACGTAGGCACAAGGTCGATCCTTGGCGAGCAAAATAAAACAAAAAAAACCATTCAAACCCTAGCACCCGTAGACCCCGAGCTACAGATGCTCTGATTCCCTCTAAGGGATATGTATGCAGAGGATCGCGATGATCTTTGCGAGCATAATCAAACAAACACCTTAGGTCCCACCTATTTCACAAGAACCTCTCAATAACATGGAATGAAAAACAAAGCAAAGAAACCTATAGAGTACTATAGATACGTTGGATGCTAATACCTTCCCTTCGTATAACCAACCCTCTTACCCAAGATCTCTCCCCCACTTTTTAGGTTATTGCAACTTTTTTCCTTTTCCTCCTTTGGAAATAATAAAAAGTTTGGTCCGTACAAAAGAAAAATCATTTTTTGAGCACTCGAGCCCAAAGAAGGCATCAGGTGTCTCATCCCGAAAAAAGACAACGATTTTTCCCGCGACAGAAAAAATGGCGACTTCACTGGGCGAAATCGTTGTCTTTTTTCGGGATGAGACACCTGATGCCTTCTTTGGGCTCGAGTGCTCAAAAAATGATTTTTCTTTTGTACGGACCAAACTTTTTATTATTTCCAAAGGAGGAAAAGGAAAAAAGTTGCAATAACCTAAAAAGTGGGGGAGAGATCTTGGGTAAGAGGGTTGGTTATACGAAGGGAAGGTATTAGCACCCAACGTATCTATAGTACTCTATAGGTTTCTTTGCTTTGTTTTTCATTCCATGTTATTGAGAGGTTCTTGTGAAATAGGTGGGACCTAAGGTGTTTGTTTGATTATGCTCGCAAAGATCATCGCGATCCTCTGCATACATATCCCTTAGAGGGAATCAGAGCATCTGTAGCTCGGGGTCTACGGGTGCTAGGGTTTGAATGGTTTTTTTTGTTTTATTTTGCTCGCCAAGGATCGACCTTGTGCCTACGTATTCTCAAAGGGATGTTGAGAAAGTCAGAGCAATCGTAGTTCCCACTTATGCTAGTGGAAGCAAAGGATAAGAGACAAATGTCATCTAAATGTTCGATGTATCTAATCTATATCATCACATACATCTGTTTGATTTTTGTTTGAAAATCTTTTCATTATAAGCCCTGGGCCATGCCACTTAGGGTGCTTAGAATGATAAAGATGTTTTTGTTGTTTAACCAGCCTTGTGGCAAAAACTTTCAATGAAGTCAGCCTTGTGACAAAAAGTTTTGATTAATCAGCCAGCCTCGTGGCAAAAGTTTCAATGAAGTCAGCCTTGTGACAAAAACTTTGATTAAATCAGCCAGTATGGTGGCAAAACGGTTTGATTGATTAGCCAGCCTTGTGGCAAAAAAGTTTGATTGATTAATTGTTTGTGATGATATAGAAGAGATACTCCTATCATAGAGATGATAAATGTCTAATCTCCTAGGGTATTTGTTTTGGATATTGGGGATGCTTATAAGAAGCCTGTGGGTCCTTGTACGAAGCCCAAGAGGAGGCTATCCGAGGGTCCTTGCATTGTAAGCCCAAGAGGAGGCTATGGGAGGGACAATCCAGGGTCCTTGCATTGTAAGCCCAAGAGGAGGCTATGGGAGGGTCACTCGTTTGTACAAAGCCCAAGGGGAGGCATGGTATAGTTGGTCTGAGCTCTTAGAGCGATTTCACCGGGAAACCATACTCTATGTCCTAACCTAAACTAGTGGAGATTCTTTGCACGAAGCCCAATAGGAGGCTATGGGGAACCTAGTGTTGTACTAAGTTGAACAATCATATATATCACACATATGAACAAACATGAACAAGTATGAACAAACATGAACAAACATGAACAAGTTATGACAAAGTGTGTGTATATAATGGAGTTTATGAAGGAAGTATACCTGTAAGCATGATCCATTTGTATACACGGGGCTCGGGACTCACACTCGAGGAGAGGTCCACTTGAATTTATTCAAAGCTATGTAAACAGGTATTCACAAAAGGGCTTGGGACTTATACCTACATGGAGGCCCATGGTATATTTTTGGGAAGATTTAAAGAAAACTGTCATTTTTTATTGGTTATTCAAAGTTCAAAATCAAATTGATTGAGATATGTACAAAACGGTGTGTGTACAATGAAATACCTAATTTCATGTACAGGAATGGGTATGTACAAAAGGGCTTTGGGACTTATACCTACGTGGAGGCCCGTGTTTTATTTACAAAACATGGTTGATTGTTTTTATTTACAGACGCGAGGTTTCGCTTTTGAAAAACTGTTTGAAGATTTGTTTGAAAAGTTTATTCTGTTTGAAGAAAAACTGTACAAAAAAGAAAAGAAATGGGACTTACACTCTCTAATATTCGAGAGGCCCCTGTTTTATTTTCATAAAACAGGGTGGATGGTTCTGAAAAAAAAGATGTGAGATTTATTGTTTTGAAAAAACGGTTTGAAAAAGTATTGTTTTGAAAAAGTTTTCTGTACAAAGAAAAACTGTAAAAGGAAAAAAAAGAGTGGGTCTTATACTCTCTAATATTCGAGAGGCCCCACTTCATTTTGAAAATCAATTGACCAATTAAAAGATTTAATCAATAGTTTCAAAAAGAAATGGTTTATCGTTTTTGAAAAGAATTGTGATCGCTCGTTTTAAAACGATTTGAATTTGAAAGAAATCAACTTAATTAAGTTTAAAACAAGTTTTAATGCTTAATTAAGACCTAAATGATTAGGGTTTGATCACAAAATATTTACAAGTGATTAGGTTTGAAAAAAATCAAATAAAACAATATTTAAAGTATTTGAAAATACCTAAAAACATGTCATTTTAAACCTAATTAAAAACACATTAAATAAATATTTTTTTGTGATTTTTTTTGATATTGTCAAAATATGTATATTAAATAAGAAGTGTGTAAAAAATGAAGGGAAAATAAATTAATTTGATTGGTTAAATTAAATGGTGAAGTTGTGAAGAAATTGAAGAAAAATAGTGATAAAAAAAATTGGTTTTGGTCCCTAAGGGTGTTGAACCCACGACCTGGAGGTTACTTCTCAAAAAAAAAGCCAACTGAGCCACGCTTGTGGCTTGTAACATACACGCGTCCATTTAGTTATATTAACAAACAAGAATTTGAAATTTCTGAACCAAAAACGCGCCAAGAACACCAACCCCATTTGAATTTGAAAATCTTCAAAACTGAACCAAATTGATCAAGTGAAGGGTGTATCTTACTCGTTTTTTCATAAGGAACATGATGGTACCATTTAATTCCATTTATTTTCACTCTAGGGCCATTGATTCTCTGATGAACACGAAGAACCCTAATTCTATAATTCACTCTGAAATTGTGTATAGTTGATGAATCATGAAATTGATTGAGGGCTATTGATCAGTGATAGTGCAGAAACATGATAGCAAACCAACTTTTCATTTATGATGCATGATTATAAGAGTTTGAGTTTGATAGGCACTTACCTCAAAAATGCCAAAGCTGGAGATCGAATTTTGCAGTAGAGGAGTTCCAGTTGTTATTTCTTGATCTGAACAGCATCAATGGACCTTATGGAACATGTTTGAATGCTTGGAACAGTTTGAATTCACTTGAGCAAGGCCATGGAACCTGAACTGCAGCTGCTTGGAGTGAGAATCGAATCTGATGATTCTGAGGTTACAGATCATATGTGAGTGCTTGGATAGTTCATATGTGATGTATATGAGGTGTTGGAAGTGTTAGTTTGGACAGAAATGTTCTTGAATGGATTTTGACATGATAAGGCTCAATTTTGGTTCATGTGGAAGTGAGATAGTGGTTCTGAGATTTGAGTGTTTTTGGAGTGTGTGAGTGCATCAAACACATCATATATGACATTTAGAAGTTGTGGGAAGCATTACTTTGTTCAGAACTTGCAAGGTTTGGAGGTTGAGTTTTCTACCTCACTTTGAAACACATGACTTGTAATTCAAGAAAGAAGAGAGAAAACCTATAATTGTGAGGTTTTGGTGTGAATTGAAGAGTGATTTGAACCTCTATTTATAGG
Organism: Vicia villosa; assembly: GCF_029867415.1. Lineage (NCBI taxonomy): Eukaryota > Viridiplantae > Streptophyta > Magnoliopsida > Fabales > Fabaceae > Vicia > Vicia villosa. Next base: position 1,583 of record NW_026706025.1, on the reverse strand, counting down.
CCAAAGTTTCTGAATACAAAGCTTTGCAAGTTGATCAAGAATTGGTGATTTGGCATTTGAAGATAAAATGGAATCTTTACATTTAATGCACATGGTTAAAAATGATAACCATGGTTAAAAATCTCAAGTGCTTCTTATCTCTTTCTATTCTGATCTCAAACCAGAAATATCTCACAATTATTGGTGGTTTATGTCATTGCTTGCATCATTAGGCAAAATGGCTTGAAATTTAGTGAAAATGGCTTGAAATTCAAGTGAAAATGATCACTAAATGCATAATTCAAAACCATAGCTATGCTCCATATTTTTTCATGCCCTTGGACATTTTGGAAAGCTCATGTTACACACTTCAAAACCCTAGTTGAAAGTTTCTTCAAGACCTTTAAGGAAATGGGTGAAAAAGATCCATGAACTTTGAAGAAAATGAGATTTCAAGTGAAGTTTTCAAAAAGTACCAACTTTGAAGCACCATATCTCTTAAATGGTTGATCCTATGGAAAAAATTTATATGTGTCAAAGTTGTTTATTGGATCAAAATCTACAACTTTCATGTTGGAAGTTTTTTTCAGTTTGTAGGTGAAATTTTGAGTTATTCCCTTCCAAAGTTTGGAAAAAACCATTGAAACCTTTGATTCTTGATTGATATATGAAAAGTCAAACTTTTGACTTTTGATTCTTGATTGATTTTCTTGATTTTCTTTGATCAAATGACTTCTCATATCATATATTGATGATTTAAAACTTCAAAAGTCATGGTTGACCAAAATTCCCCAAAAGTCAATGGTGATCTTGTACAGTTGACTTTTTCAGACGAATCGCGTTTCTGGAGATTTCAAATGAAACAGGCTATCCTCATCAAATGAATGGTATGAATGGATCATATTGAGGCATTAGAGGATATTGAGCCATGGTTTGAGTTGTGGCACCATGTCCTGATTAAAAAGTCAGTTGTTCAGTGAATTAGGTCAAAAACCCTAATTGTCGATCTGATGAAATTGATGACTGTGGATCTTGAATTGAGATACAATTTCCATTGTATATTGTCATAGGGATTATTTGAGGATGATTGAAACCTTTGATTGACTTCCTGGGGATTTTTAGGGTTTCCCAAATGTGATCCCTGATTTTAGTCCCTGATAGTTCAAAACCCTAATTCTGAGGATTTGTCTGATCAATCTTTGTGTAAGAGATGTTCTGAGCCAATGGATTAGGTCAAAATGATGCATTTGGGGTCTTGAGGTCATGTCCCAAGTCATTTAGGTCAAATCCTGAGCAAAAGTCAAGAGTATGCTATCTTCAGTCAAAACCCTAATTCAGTCGATTCAAAGTCTTTGAGCTTGTTGAAATGAATCTCTGAGGACCAAATGTTGATTGTTGATGAAGATAGTTCTTTTGATATGAAGGGAGAACAAAACCCTAATTGATTATTACTTGTACTGATGAGTGATTTCCTGATTAAATCCTGCTGAGTCACAAGTAGCAAACACAAGCTATGCAGTTTGTTAGAGATGCAAATGATGCATATGCAGATGATATGAGGTGGTATCTTAGGTCAAAAATTGGGGTATGACACTCCTCAAGAG